>NC_060124.1:564393175-564696192 GCF_021461395.2 Schistocerca americana
GGTGATCATATCCCATACTGATGTCGGGGTACATGATCAGGAAACAGTGGCGTTTTGTAGCACATGTGTTTCGGGACGATTTTCTCAACTTATCACCAATACCGTGGACTTACAGATGTGTGTCGTGTGTGTTCCCGATGTGCCTATGCTATTAGCGCCAGTTTTGTGTAGTCCCACGTTGTGTGGCATCACATTCTGCAATTATCCTTAATTTATGAGCATGAGTGTATGTAGTGGGGCATCGTGCAACAATCCCGCTTCAGTGCCTGTACTTTCATTAAGTTCCGGTAGGTGGCGGAGCTATTAATGGCCTTCAGAACGGCCCCTGTAGCAGAGGTGCGTTCCAAGCAGAGAGCTATCATTGAGTTTCTTTTGGCGGAGAACCACAGCATCACAGCTAAGGATGGGCGCTTACAGAATGTCGCATTGAACGGACATGATATTGAAATGTGTGGTTTTGTAGCCAACAAAGTGGGAAGTAGTATGATGTTTTGGAATCCTGAACAAAACCATCCTGCTTTCGGGAAATAAATGTGCTGCATTACATATTGGATGCCCCTCGTAAGACTGAAATAAGGCAAGTATAGGTGACGGTGGCCCAGCAGAGGGTCTGTTTAGAATACGTGCCGTTCCTGATAAGAAGAAGAAAGGGAGATATGTTTCTTCCACCCTTCAGATTATGGGCTTTAAACAGTGGAACACACTGGTTGCCCCTTTCGTTACATATCATATGAAAAACCTTGTACAATCATTGTCAGCAGAAGAAGTGAAAAGTTTATTGCTGCATGTACACAGTATGTTTATTATGTAAAATCACTTAACTTCACACTTATTAGCCGTGTGTTTGCAGTATAATTATAAGGGGTGACAGCTCTTTTCCTATTTCGCTTACCTGACTCTCCCTACTGCCTTCTTTTTAATTTTAATTTTGATTTGTAGTCAGTTTCAAAATACTGTTGAAATCTGAACTTCTATGATAAAATGATGTGTATTTAGAAATATAGAGCTATAACAACACCGGAATCTTGCTACCTGATACTGTAACCTAGGGTGGGACGCAGCTGTGCAACCAATTTACGCCGGCGTGCAAAACGTAAGGACGAAAGTAACTTTCGCATTATGTGTCACTGACAAGTAACATAGCTCGAGAGTATTTGGACAAAACATAGAAAGAACTGCTGTAGTGAAGTACAGACGGGAACTGAAATAAACGCGCAATGAGACGAACGGAAATGATACTATTATTGAAAGAAATAGTGATACTAATGTTACGGCAATTCATGATGGGCCCCTGGATGTTAGAAACGGCAGCAGACGGTTATTAATAACGTGTGTGAGCAGCACGGACGGCAACGCATGCTCTGCAACGTCCTCCCTTACTGGTCACAAGGTTGATAAGGTGTTCCTGTAGTAGCACGTTCCATTCATCCAACTGTGCGGCTGAGAACTGGTGGTTGGTGCATGTGGACGTGCTGATACACGTCTCCACAACGCATCTCACACGTGGATGGTGGGATTCATGTAGGGGAAACACCGAATATCCTCTCGTTTCAAGAGCTCCCCTCCCTAAGCTGTTGGATGCGGCCACGCGTGATCATCCCTGAACACGCGAACGTGGACAAGGGGTATAGAATCGCAATAACGTTGACAGCTAAGTATACTGGTTCAAAGATTTGTTGGTCAATACACCTACGCAGCAATATACCTCCCTACTATAACACCTGGACCACCAAAACGATCATGTTCTACAGTGCTCGGCACACCATCATATGGCGAGAATTACGAGAGCTTAACGCAGTCGGGAACATTATTAATCGCAGTGGCCTTAGTGTAATTATTCTCCTTGATCAGATGTGTCATTTCTGTTCGTCTCATTGCGTATTTCTGCCAGTTACCTTCTGTACCATACTGTAGCAGTTCTTTCTGTGTATAGTCCAAGTTTCATCGAGCTGTGTTACTTGGCAGTTACGCGTTATGCAAAAGTTACTTTCGTCCTCAAGTTCTGCAAACAATAAACAACAACAGGGAGATCCCAATGGAAGAAAGCTGTCCTGGTCAAAACATACACATTCAAAGCTGATGTTCTTAGTTAACGCATGAGACCTTTCTAGCCATCATCCGTTTTGTTGTTGTGGATAAAAAGTTTTGTCCATTTCTAAAAAGATACGCATAGTTTCATACAGAAATGGTCCAGAACATCCATAGAAGCAAAAATTATTATACAAGTAAATTTGTTTACTTTCCATTAAGAATGTAGAAACATTTATGTCATTGTTCGCAACCATTAGTGAGCTGTTTCAGTCGTTTCCTAAACGTGAAACGAGTTAGTTTTCTCTATTGTTCAGTGAAAGAAGATAATAACAAGAGTATATTTAAGTGAAACCACATAGTAACTTGTAGTTTGCAGATTATTTGTGATATAGGGATGTCTTTCTAATGTACAACAGAAGAACACGCTGATATGGTGTTTATTTATGGCAAATGTGCAGTTAACGAATATCGGTATATTATCCAACTCGGAGGATTCCGAATGCACGAACCATGTTCTGGTTCAAATGGTTCAAACGGCTCTGAGCACTATGGGACTTAATTCTGAGGTCATCAGTACCCTAGAACGTAGAACTACTTAAACCTAACTAACCTAAAGACATCACACACACCCATGCCCGAGGCAGGATTCGAACCTGCGACCGTAGAGGTCGCACGGTTCCAGACTATAGCGCCTGGAACCCCTCAGCCAAACCGGCCGGCCCTTTTCTGGAAAACTACTACAGATACACGTCTGGGACATGTTTTATTAGATTCACCAAACCAAAAACAACAAAATAAATGAAAATTGTACTTTAGCGTCGTACAATTTTTCGATGGCTTCTTCTTAGCGAAGTTGCTAAATATCAGCCAAAATCTTTTATTTGCCGTAACTCTGTATTAAACACCGGCGAACCTACGATTATATGAACTTTTTTCTTTAGTTTTACTTGTAGAATAATGTATTAAATATTTGCATATCTTCGTGAATAATCTCGTACAAATGAGCACCATAAATCTGTTCGAAGATGTTGGCCTTCTGTATAGGAAGGTAGCAAATGTTAGGCCACTGTAATGATTTGCGAAAGACCTGCAGAGGGTTGATTAATAGTGCAGCAACTGTCAGATGACTCCAATCGTACATAAATATAACGCATTGCACATTTATAAGGGATAAAATCCCCTACTGCACATCTACACCACTGACGAAGAATTGATGGAAAAAATATCTAGGAGTAAATTAAATGGAGCGACATTAAGTGAAATTATCACCTTCGGTCGGCTACGTTTTGTGAGTTCTTTGATTGCTCTGGAAGAAGGTACATCAAACTATTCCACGCTACTTAGTACATCTTGTTGCAAGTTGACACCGCCTCGTACGTGCAAATACTGCGACGCGGCTGCAGTGCACAGCTGACGCGACAAGTGTTAGGGTTTACCTTACCTGTATTATACAGTTTGTTCTGCGGCAGTGAACACAAGCGAACAGTGAAATTTGTGACCTCTCACACTTCTAAAAAGTTGGCGTTCGGTTAGCGGGAACATCTGAGATGAAAACGGCTGAACTGTTTAACGTTTCACGAGTGACAGTATCCACGGTAATAACAAGATACACGAAACACGGTAAAACATCGTTGACGAAGATGCATAGCGGACGAATGTCAAAGTTAACTGCTAGAGACCGACTAGCATGCAAAAGGATTACGACCAGACAACACAAATTTACTGCGGCAAAAGTGACTGCAGAACTCAACACTCATTTAAGTGATACTGTGTCGACAAAAACAGTGCGGCGGGAGCTACACAAGGCTAACATTCAGGGAAGGGCTGCAATTTCGAAACCGTTACTGACGGAAGCCAACGCAATGATGCGAAAGAAATAACGCCACGACCACAAAACCTGGACACTTGATGGATGGAAGGATGTGGTATGGTCCGCTGAATCATCATTTACATTGTTTCCCACAAAAGGCTGCGTTTATTTATGGAGCCCCGCGGGATTAGCCGCTCGGTCTGAGGAGCTGCAGTCATGGACTGTGCGGCTGGTCCCTGCGGAGTTTCGAATCCTCCCTCGGGCATGGGTGTGTGTGTGTTTGTCATTAGGATAATTTAGGTTAAGGAGTGTGTAAGCTTAGGGACTAATGTCCTCAGCAGTTAAGTCCCATAAGATTTCACACACACATTATTTATGGAGACCATCAAAACAACCCTATGATCAGGCCTGCCTGCTCGCTACAGTCAAGAGAGATTCCGTTCCGATTTAGCCGGCTACGTCGTGGTATTCAGCTGGTCCAAACTATTCCATCAAGGAATAGAAGATTTACTAAACTTCGATACACTTCTTTGCCACAGGAGTTACTGGGTAATTTACAACTGTAAGTGAGTAGCATGGACCCATTTGATACACTAATTAGCAAACTCTTCTCTTGAGGTACAACATTCAGCGTTAACAACTACAAGTTTTCTTGCAACTGTACATTGCTGTAGCTGAAGGCTCGTGCTGGGCCTAGCCCTTGCAGGCTTGGCACGGAAAGTTGCACAGTATTCGCAGCACATGCACGGGCCGGACTATCCAATTGTTGTGGGTACCTTCCCACTCTGGTATCCTCTATAATAATGAAGTTGATGCATTAGCCAAACAAGCGGCAACCTTAGGCACCGTCCTGGATCTGCACCTTCCTTATACAGACTACGTACGTGAAGTCAAGGATCACGCAAGACAACAATGGCAGGAAATGTGGAACGTTTCCCAACAGACAAAAGGTGGTTATTACTCAGTGCTACAACCTCGGATTCCTTCACAGCCGTGGTTCATGAGGACACATCTGGACCGATCCACGATTTCTACCATCATAAGACTCCGCTTCAATCATGCCTCTTTCCCACAACATCTGCGTCGGATCAACGTTTACAGTTCTCCAGTATGTGAGTGTGATCCTAAGTCGGAAGCTGAGGTCAACCACATCTTATTTATGTGCCCCAGATTTGACCGTGAACGGTTGGTGTTTCTTAAGACATTGCTGAGTATGGGTTACCATCTTCCTCAATCAGCTTCTTCTCTTTTGTGTAATAAAGACGTTCGTCTATATAAAGTGATAGTTAACTTCATCAAGAGTACTGGTTACAATCTGTAGGTTTTAATGGTGTACGTAAATTATAAATATGTTTTGCTGATGAAGATATTTCAGAATTGGTGTGAATTGTAAGCCAAGACACTTTTAATTATTTTCCAATTCAATTCAATTCAATTTTTAAAACATTATGAACAAAACTGTAACAGTTAAGCTTTTTTATTCTTGTAAATATGCATTTATGTATTTGTTTACTCAATTATGTGTACATTGTCACTATGTGTTGCCGATGGCTAAATTGAGTACACACTCAAAGGCCAAATAAACAAAAAAAATGTTGTGCACGTCACAATCAATATTCAAGAAAGGTAAAAAAAAATGTAGTGCAGGTCACAACCAATATTCAAGAAAGGTAGTAGGAGTAATGCACTAAATTACAGGCCCATATCGCTAACGTCGGTATGCAGCAGGATTCTGGAACGTATATTGTATTCTAACATTATGAATTACCTCGTAGAAAACGGTCTATTGATACACAGTCAACTAGGGCTTAGAAAACATCGTTCCTGTGGAACTCAAGTAGATCTTTATTCACATGAAGTTTTGAATGCTATTAACAAGGGATTTCAGATCTATTCCGTATTTCTGGATTTCCGAAAGGCTTTTGACACTGTACCATACAAGCGGCTTGTAGTGAAATTGCGAGCTAATGGAATAACGTCTCAGTTATGTGACTGGATTTGTGGTTTCCGGTCCGAGAGGTCACAGATCGTAGTTATTGACAAAAAGTAATCGAGTAAAACAGAAGTGATTTCTGGCGTTCCTCAAGGCAGTGTTATAGGCTGTTTCCTGTTCCTTATCTATATAAATGATTTGGGAGACAATCTGAGCAGCCATCTTAGGTTGTTTGCAGATGACGCTGTCGTTTATCGACTAATAAAGTCATCAGAAGATCAAAACAAATTGCAAAACGATTTAGAAAAGATATCTGAATGGTGCGAAAAGTGGCAGTTGACCCTAAATAACTAAAAGTGTGAGGTCATCCACATAAGTGCTAAAATTAAATTGGAAGGAACACGTAGAAAATGTTGTGAGGAAGGCCAACCAAAGACTGCGTTTTATTGCCAGGACACTTAGAAAATGTAACAGATCTACTAAGGTGATTCCCTGCACTACCCTTGTTCGTCCTCTTTTAGAATGCTGCTGAGCGATGTGGGATCCTTACCAGGTTGGACTGACGGAGTACATCGCAAAATGTTCAGAGAAAGGCAGCACGTTTTGTATTATCGCGAAATATGCGCGAGAGTGTCACAGATATGATACAGGATTTGGGCTGGACATCATTAAAAGAAAGGCGTTTTTCGTTGCGACAGAATTTTCTCATGAAATTACAATCACCAACTTTCTTCTCCGGTTGCTATATTCGGTTGACACCGACCTACATAGGGAGGAACGATCACCACGATAAAATAACGGAAATCAGAGCTCGTACGGAAAGATATAGGTGTTGGTTCTTTCCGCGCGCTATAAGACATTTAAATAACAGAGAATTGTGAAAGTGGTTGCATGAACCCTCTGCCAGGCACTTAAACGTGATTTGCAGAGTATCTATGTAGATGTAGATGTGGAAGAATTATCGTAACTTATCATAATTTCTCCCAGCTGCTATTTGCTGTTACGAAGATTGATTCGCTGCTCTAAGATGACTGACTGTGGCGCCTCCCATACGTCGTTGCGAATAGTAGCGAGAACTCGCTAATGTCTCTTGTATCGATTGACGTTGCTGACTTCGGTGTGACACCACACGCGTAAAACAAATAGTAGGAAAAACAGTTGCCAGACTGAGATTCATAGGAAGAATGTTAAGGAAATGTAACTCACGAGCTAAGTGTCACAAAAAAATACTAGTTCTAATTATTCTTGCATATTGCTCATCACTCTGTGACCATTGTAAGATAAGACTAATTGCAGTAGCATAAACTAGAAGAGTGGCGTTGTGATAAACGGCCTTCAGAATGAGATTTTCACTCTGCAACAGTGTGTGCGCTGATATGAAACTTCCTGGCTGATTAAAACTATGTGCCTGACCGAGACTCGAACTCGGGACCTTTGTCTTTCACGGGCAAATGCTTTACCATCTGAGCTACCCAAGCACGCCTCACGCCCCTTCCTCACAGCTCCACTTCTGCCAGTACCTCGTCTCCTACCTTCCATACTTTGCAGAAGCTCTCCTGCGAACCTCACAGAACTATCACTCCTGAAAGAAAGGATATTGCGGAGACATGGCATAGCCACAGCCTGGGGGATGTTACTAGAATGATATTTTCACTCTGCAGCGGAGTGTGCGCTGATATGAAACTTCCTGGCAGATTAAAACTGTGTGCCGGACCGGGACTCCAACTTGGGACCTTTGCCTTTCGCGGGCAAGTGCTCTACCTCTCCTAAATATCCTTTCTTTCAGGAGTGCTAGTTCTGCAAGGTTCGCAGGAGAGATTCTGTGAAGTTTGAAAAGTAGGAGACACTTGCCCGCGAAAGGCAAAGGTCCCGAGTTTGAGTCTAAGCCCGGCACACAGTTTTAATCTGCCAGGAAGTTTCGTACACGGACATGTTTACGATTGAAATTTCGATAGGCTACGCTCAGGGAAACGTCGTCGAACATATTACTCTCCCCCTACGCTCTCCCACCCTCCTCCTCCGCACGCCAACAGACGTCTAGCAGAATGAGTGCAACTCGAAAATGCGAGAAATCAGAGCTAATCTCAGCTTTAGCGACAACCATTCTTCCCACGCGACATTCGCGAATGGAACAGGTAAGGAGGGATCAAATAGTAATGCCAGAACTACACACCGTCGGATCGCTTGAGGAGTACTGATGTGAATACAGATTTGGCTGGCAGTGTATCTGTCTACGTGACCGGGGTTCTCAATAATACAGATAGTTGCTGTGCGAATTGGGTTCTTTAGCCAGTATATGCCTCTCGCAGCTCGTCGCTTGTTTCTCTCTCTGTGTGTGTGTGTGTGTGTGTTAGACGGGGGGGGGGGGGGGGGGGGAGACTGCGTTACTCCCGTGTGCCGCCACCCGCCACGCCTGCTTAGTCGAGCCCTTCGCCTCGCCGACAAACACGGCGCTGGCAGCGTTTGATGTCTAAATGCGCGGCTTGTTATGCAAATGCTGCGACCGGGAAACGCAGGCCTGCCTGCTCCACCGCCAGGCGCCCGTGTCGTTCCGAACCGTAGCCGTCAGCCGAAACCACCCGCACAGTACCCCGGTACATGCTGAGGGCCTGCACCACCTACGCCCTAAGGGCTACAGCGTACGCCGCCAGCTTACGGCCTCTGCCAAGGCTGAAAAATCTCTGCCGCAATGCACTCCACAAATAGTATTGTACACCATTTGCACCCTGATTATGAGTTCCAATTTCTATGTTAGGAGCGAGCGAATACGTGGAAAGAGTATACTGAAGGCCTCTATGATGGGGAGGGATTGTCTGATGACCTGATTGAAGAAAAAACAGGACTTTACAGGAAAGAGATAGGACCTCCAGTATTACAATCAGAATTTAAAAGAATTTCGGACGAATTAATGGGAAACAACAGAGTGATGGTCGAAGATACTCGAAATTTGATTCATCGCGTTATTTGAATGTATACAAATTGAAGAATTATTCCACAAAATATTATGCGCGAGCTCGGAAAAAAAGAAAACGATTCTGTGACCGTTTGAAGCCGAGTGTGCACGGAACGCCTCGGAGTTTTATTTGTTCTTTTTTTTTTCAATCTCATTTTGTTCGTTTTCGTTCGTTGTATTTGCTCGGCGCGAACGTCGTAAGACATCCGTTTCAGTTCGTAGTTGATCCATTAACTCAGTTTTTTTTTTTTTTATTACAGATGGCAGCTAACCCTCTGACCGAACACACTGAGTTATCGTGCCGGCTAGCGTTATGCAGTCGGCACACGGACCTTTCGCCCAAACGTTGAGCGTTGAGCGTGCCGAGTTTCTGACGTCATAGCGTGGAAGAGCACGTTCAGGAGTCTTTACGAACGTGCAGAGCAATATCTGGCATGTCAGATATTCTGAGCGTGCGTCTGAGCATTGACCAATAAGATGGTACAACGCCACCTACGTCACACGCACGCCATCTCCCTTCAGTACAGAGTTGTGAGGCGCCATATTGGCATTCATACGTATATATGGCGTTTCTGAGCACCAAAAAATTGAGTATCACTGGAAAAGGCGTTGTTAATTATGTGATTCGTTCCAATGAAGTAATGAGAAACATCATATTCGTGGCAAAAGAATTATTGTAACTTGCATATTATGAGAGTAGGCTATTTGAAGGCAGCGACACACTGAAGATCCACCCAAAACGCATTGTTCTTGGTACAATTTGTTATAATTAAATTTCAATTAGTAACGTATCTACGATTAAGGTTTTCAGCAAGGGGTAAGATAATATGAAGAAATGTAAGGGCAGTGTTGTTGGTTTAGCGTATGGGTAGAGTCAGTGTCCTATATTGAGTTGTTCGTCGGGACGATGGTTCGCGTCTTGGCAATTCCAAGTTTTCTTCCTATTATACGCGTTTTTATTAGGTTCTAATACTTTGTTATTAGTTTAATATAAGTATATACTATAATATGTGATGTTATGTAAATATAAGTTAACCTTTTTTGAGGGGTAACTGTTCGATTGGCTTAATCTACAGGACAGCTTGCGGTACTTGTATAAAGATATTTTGCTCCTTTTTCTTTTACACTTCGTTATTCACGTGGTTAGGAACAGTGGTCAAGTAAGACTGACCTTGGGGTTTTACTAAAATGTGGCAATGATGAAATAATGTTTATTATGCGGAAAAGTATTCCAAATATGTACCGCACTCTGTAATGGACGAGGTACTTTCCTTTTCGTGGACGATAGAGGAAATGTACGTTTTAATAGAGGGAACGTGGGAATTTTACGCGCGCCCGAACTAGAAACATCCCTCAACTGCCGCTGGAGTGCGTTGCTATCGCGCATACCACGTTGGGGCCCACGTACCGTATGCACAAGTCGCATCGTTCCTGAGCGTTCAGCAGCACGTTGAACTTGGCACGTTCAGTGTTAACGCTCGACAGCACGGTCCGTGTGCCGACGGCTTTAGAGAACCGCTTCCGCGCCCACGTCCCCTTCATTGCGTCCGTGAGATGTTTAGGAGTTTGAGTAAACTTGATTTGCTGGAGCGTTGTTTGGACGGTTTTACTCAAAATGTTATCGAAAGTTTCAGTAATATTACTTGTGGATGCGCTCTAAAAATGACATCCACCCGAAGTGAAATTCTCAACATTGCTTCAAATCTGGCCGTATTTCTATTCAGTGTAGGCCATACTGCATTAATGCACGTGGCAAATGCCCTTCAAATCAAAATCAGTGATGAAGTGCACCGATTCTGTGAAGATAGAGACGACAGAAGCGATGCGCTCAGCGACGAAAAGGGCTTTGAGGACTTAAATGAGGGGTTATCAGGTCAAAGTAACAGAAGGCGGCCATCCAGTAGCCAAGGCGATAGTTATTGGGGACCAGACGTCGATGATATCCCGTAAGTTTGAAGCTTTGTCTCTTTTTTGTATGATACATACCTGTCAAACTTTAAACGAGTATTTCTCAAAATCATGTTTCTCGGTATGGTTGCCGTCGCCCACGCTACAATTTTCATCCGATTTTAATGATTTTTGGTCTCCCTTAAAGCAAATAAAATTCTCTTCAGTTCATCGTAGACGATTTTTTTAATGTTGATATTTTTGTCTTCTTTCGCCCAGAAAATAGGTGTCAAAAATGGACACTTTTTTCAAACATCTAAATTTTGAGTTTCTCTTTCGTAATCCCTACCATGAACTAAAATTACATCTTTAAGCACCAGGGTGGTATCTTAATTTCACGTTTCAGATAAGCACAACCGGATTTACTGATGTGTTGGCAAATGTGCCAACACCTTGTAGATAGAGGAGGCCGAAATCTAACGCAGATGGCGTGAATTCTGGAACAGGATAGGTAGTGAATTCTCATAAGAAAAGTATGCAGCTCCTCGAATACTTAACTTTTATTTATCCTTGTGGTTTACAACATTCTGGATGAGACATTTCATACGATAACAATCAAACTATGTAAGGCTAATGGCGCCTTGCTAGGTCGTAGCCATGGACTTAGCTGAAGGCTATTCTAACTGTCTCTCGGCAAATGAGAGAAAGGCTTCGTCAGTGTAGTCGCTAGCAAAGTCGTCGTACAACTGGGGCGAGTGCTATTCCGTATCTCGAGACCTGCCTTGTGGTGGCGCTCGGTCTGCGATCACACAGTGGCGACACGCGGGTCCGACATGTACTAAATGGACCGCGGCCGATTTAAGCTACCACCTAGCAAGTGTGGTGTTGGCGGTGACACCACATTTACAGCTACAACCGTCGATCTACCTCATTTTAAAGCTGCGTCGGGAAAATCTCAATCACACAGTAAAGATATTAATATTTTTCAATAAAAACTACCAATAAAGACTTCAATGTATGCTTTACTCATTGCAGGAGACCCTATTTTCCCTATTAATTCCAGTGCCAAGAAAAAAATCCTGAATTCCCCCTTAAGATCAAATAGGGCAGAAGAGATAGATGACTTACCACCGGAATTTCCAAAACTATTTTGAAAAGTGGCAACAAAACGACATGTTGGGTAAAGTAATATGGTAAATGATGTCACGTCGTATAACGTGATACATGCTGTCATGTCATCCAACATGGCTTTTTTCATGTCATGAAGTATGACACAACATGCACGCGTCTCCAGTGTGGGATACTTCCCATTACAGATGCACTTCCGTGTTTGGATACTTCGAATTGTAAATGTATCCCATTCTCTTGAACCACATAAAAAGTATCTATTTGTGCTTACACCCCTCACCTTCCATTAACAGGGGATGGGTTTGGGGTAGAAATAATCCCATCGGTGAAAGAATTATCCCTTCTACCCAGAAACCAAATAAATTTTTATTCTCCTCTCAGGAACCCAGAAAATTTTTCCTCCCAGAAAACTCTTTTTTATCTACTACGTGTATGCTCTTCAGCAATATGATTTTGTACAGGATGTTCGCAAATTCCCGTTACACTCTTCTAGGACTTGTATAGGGGAGAGAATACGCAGCATTTTGAATAGAAACCCGTGTCCTGAACAACACTGTTTCCGTCCTACGACGGTTTCATTTCAGATGTGTAACGCTTCCGGGTCTGCTGAGGCAAAGAGAAAAGACTCGTAGTTGGTTGTTCTGGTACGCAGTAGGGTAGACAGGAAGATGTTCTTGGAAGCTGAGCTACTGAATGTCCATCATGATGTGTTGTTTCAGCATGATAATGCACCACCTCACTTCTCACATGCGGTTCGGAGACATCTCAGCAGAAGATATGGTGAAGGGTGGGTAAGCTGGGGTGATCGAGTTGCGTGCTTGCCGGGATTGCCGGATTTAATTCCCGTGGAGTACTTCTTGTGAGGTCGAATACAAAGTTGAACGTACTAGACTCCTATAGAGACAGGCGAAGACCTGCTGGCACGAGTTCTGTCCACTGCAGTAGAAACTGAAGCCCCACCAGTGTGTACCATGTCTGTAACAACATTGGTCACCACATCGAGCTGCTGTTGTAACGCATCAGTACTTTTCAGTACATACAGTACGCTGTGCCATTTTTTTTAAAATAATTTTATCACGTAATATTTAAGTGTTAATGCAAACAAATGTGCTTGAGTGATAAATGAATGTTTCATTATGTTTCCTTTCGGATTGTAACCCAATAATTGTACTGCTTCACGCCTAATTAATTTCCTAAAGCAGACCTGGACGCGATACACATCTGAATTGAAACCATAGTAGAACGGAAACGGTATGTTTCCAGAAATGGGCTCCTATTCAAAGTATTATGAACTCATTCCCCTCTACAAGTCCCAGAAGTTTGTAACATAAATTTCTGAACACCGCTTATATTGTTTACTACAGCTGGAGAATCTTCTAGATTTTGGCCACAAGATCAGGGACATTAGCCCATAAATTGCAAGATGCAGGTGAGCTAACACCTCGCAGTTTAGAGAGCTCACTGCACTGTGGAAGTAGGGCTAACCCGTACAAAATCGCGAATATATCGAGATGTTTTGTCTTAAATGTGTTTGAAGCTGCCAGATAGATCGAAAACTATTTCCCTTCTTTTTCTTACATCCCAAACTACACTCCTGGAAATTGAAATAAGAACACCGTGAATTCATTGTTCCAGGAAGGGGAAACTTTATTGACACATTCCTGGGGTCAGATACATCACATGATCACACTGACAGAACCACAGGCACATAGACACAGGCAACAGAGCATGCACAATGTCGGCACTAGTACAGTGTATATCCACCTTTCGCAGCAATGCAGGCTGCTATTCTCCCATGGAGACGATCGTAGAGATGCTGGATATAGTCCTGTGGAACGGCTTGCCATGCCATTTCCACCTGGCGCCTCAGTTGGACCAGCGTTCGTGCTGGACGTGCAGACCGCGTGAGACGACGCTTCATCCAGTCCCAAACATGCTCAATGGGGGACAGATCCGGAGATCTTGCTGGCCAGGGTAGTTGACTTACACCTTCTAGAGCACGTTGGGTGGCACGGGATACATGCGGACGTGCATTGTCCTGTTGGAACAGCAAGTTCCCTTGCCGGTCTAGGAACGGTAGAACGATGGGTTCGATGACGGTTTGGATGTACCGTGCACTATTCAGTGTACCCTCGACGATCACCAGTGGTGTACGGCCAGTGTAGGAGATCGCTCCCCACACCATGATGCCGGGTGTTGGCCCTGTGTGCCTCGGTTGTATGCAGTCCTGATTGTGGCGCTCACCTGCACGGCGCCAAACACGCATACGACCATCATTGGCACCAAGGCAGAAGCGACTCTCATCGCTGAAGACGACACGTCTCCATTCGTCCCTCCATTCACGCCTGTCGCGACACCACTGGAGGCGGGCTGCACGATGTTGGGGCGTGAGCGGAAGACGGCCTAACGGTGTGCGGGACCGTAGCCCAGCTTCATGGAGACGGTTGCGAATGGTCCTCGCCGATACCCCAGGAGCAACAGTGTCCCTAATTTGCTGGGAAGTGGCGGTGCGGTCCCCTACGGCACTGCGTAGGATCCTACGGTCTTGGCGTGCATCCGTGCGTCGCTGCGGTCCGGTCCCAGGTCGACGGGCACGTGCACCTTCCGCCGACCACTGGCGACAACATCGATGTACTGTGGAGACCTCACGCCCCACGTGTTGAGCAATTCGGCGGTACGTCCACCCGGCCTCCCGCATGCCCACTATACGCCCTCGCTCAAAGTCCGTCAACTGCACATACGGTTCACGTCCACGCTGTCGCGGCATGCTACCAGTGTTAAAGACTGCGATGGAGCTCCGTATGCCACGGCAAACTGGCTGACACTGACGGCGGCGGTGCACAAATGCTGCGCAGCTAGCGCCATTCGACGGCCAACACCGCGGTTCCTGGTGTGTCCGCTGTGCCGTGCGTGTGATCATTGCTTGTACAGCCCTCTCGCAGTGTCCAGAGCAAGTATGGTGGGTCTGACACACCGGTGTCAATGTGTTCTTTTTTCCATTTCCAGGAGTGTATTTCTAGAACATATTTGCATTTTCTAGTGCTGTGATAGGATCATTTTTCTTTCTGGTTCACAGCTCTTAATAATAATAAGTTTACTGCAGTCAAATAACCATACAAGTTCAAAGTACGTACAATGATAATAATAAAAGAAGTTAGAAATTTCCGCATTGTGATTTGCATATTCAATTATTGACCGTGTCCTTTTGGTACAGAATTCTAACGGTAACGTTTGCATATTTGATGACACAGTTTACACTCACACATTGCGTTTGGTTCATGCTACGACGTGTTGTTGCAAATAAGGTGGTGGAACCATGGACTGCCATTATGATGATCACGTGTATTATTTCTGTGGTGTCACCGCCAGACACCACACTTGCTAGGTGGTAGCCTATAAATCGGCCGCGGTCCATTAGTATACGTCGGACCCGCGTGTCGCCACTGTCAGTGATTGCAGACCGAGCGCCGCCACACGGCAAGAGAGACTTCCTAGCACTAGCCCCAGTTGTTCAGCCGACTTTGCTAGCGATGCTACACTGACCAATACGCTCTCATTTGCCGAGACGATAGTTAGCATAGCCTTCAGCTACGTCATTTGCTACGACCCGGCAAGGCGCCATTACCAGTTTATAGTGAGGTTATAACATGTACCGTCAAGAGCGATGTACACCAATTGTGGATTAAAGTTAAGTATTCTACCAGTTACGTCCGTTTTTCTAAGTTCTCATTTCCTTGTAATGTTCCAGACCTCACGCCAGCCAGCGTGAGTTTAAAAGCGTGCATTTCGGCCTCCTGTAGTAACACGGTGTTGGCTCTTCTGCCAACACTTCAATTTAGAAGTTTTCCTTTGTCCATGTTCGGTCAGTCATGGCGCCTGTGCCGTAAAATTCCCTCTCCCTTCAAGGTTTTGAGTAGACTTTCCAAGGCGCTGCTGCTGGGTAGCATCAGGTTCGTCCGTAGGTCTGCGATGAGGAAGGGTTCCCGCGCAAGCAGGTACACAAGTCTGGATCGTGATGTCGACATTCCTATTGCTTTCTTTATATAGCTCGCCTTCACTCTTTCTAGTGTTCTCAGGTTTTTCACCGTAATATGTGGTCCGATAATATCTATTCCTTACGTCAGTCTTGGGAAGATTTTGGCTCTGAATAGTGCCACTGCTGTGTCTAGGCTAAGGCATCTGAAGTATTGCACTTCATGGATTGCCATTATTGCTTGCATTGCTTTCTCTGTTACCTGTTTTGCGAAACATTTTACAGTTGTTCGTATTGTGACCCCTAGTTACTTGTAGTCTGGTAACAGTCTTCAGTTTTCTCTCCCGTATGACGATCTCAGCTGATGCAAGTGCTCTTCCACCATTTCTGAGTAGCATCATTTCTGTTTTCGCCACATTTATTTCGAAGCTCTCTTCCACACGCCAATCTCCCATATCGTTTATCGCTTCTTGTAACTTTGTAATGTCCTTTGCTCCTATTGCAATAGCCGGCTGCTGTGGCCGAGTGGTTCTAGACACATCAATCCGGAACCGCGCTGCTGCTACGGTCGCAGGTTCGATTCCTGCCTTGGGCGTGGATGTGTGTGATGTCCTTTGGTTAGTTGGGTTTAAGTAGTTCTAAGTCTAGGGAACTGATGAACTCAGATGTTAAGTCCCGTAGTGCTTAGAGCCATTTGAACCATTTGAACCTATAGCAATGTTGTCTGCATACACCCTCTCTTTGGGGTACTGTTACAATTCCTTCCGCCACAAGGATAAGTAGGTTTCCCCGTAGTGCTCCGTTTGATTGGAGTATCGGCTTCGATAGGGAGAGGTTGTCTGAGATCCTTATTCCGTTCCATTGCAGTATTGCGCTTATGATTCGTGTCCATATATTCTTTTCTCCTATGGTATTCTCTAGTTTCTTGGTCATTAGTTTTCTGTTCATAAAGTGAAAGGCTTTTGTGAAGTCTATAAATTCCACATGAGACTCTTCAAGGGCTCTTTAGCAGGAGTACTTTGGCAGTCAGAGTTGTTCTTCCCTTCCTGAATCCGTCTTGGCTTTCGGAGAGGTTCCCAACTCTACCATAATACTGACATTACACCGCCAAAGTCTGGCAGCCAATGCAAATCCTTGATGACTGGGGTGACGACTGATCCAATGTAACTGGCTTTCGAATAATGTTACTTATATCATTACAACGGATAAAGCTTTCAAAAAACTCAAAGAGGACCATCAGTTACACCTATTTGTCTACTTTCGTACAACATTTGAACCGATTCACGCAAGTTAGATACATAGAAGTGGCTAGCGTAAAAGGAAACTAACAAAAATCTTATTTTTTTGTACGTAAAATCCGAATAAAGTTAGATTTTTGAAGTCGAGTTCTAAGTTTAATTGTAAGGATGCATTTTTTATTTACAACGTTCACACTGTTTCCTTGCATTCGTTTTCGTAAGAACGAATTTTACGCGCTGCATTTAATTCAACTTTAAACCGTCGCATCTCGATAACGGATGAAGACTACTGGATAAAAAAATACTGTGTTTATTTTATTCATTTATCTACCTTCGTGCAAAGTTCGTAAAGATTCATACAAGTTTAAACCCTAGAAGTGACACGCTTCAGATTTCTTAAAAAAAATAAAAAAACCACGAGTTTTTTGCACGAGTAATTCCAGGCGAAGCAAGATCTTAGCCCAAGGTTCGATACACCGGTGGACCGCATTTAAGTCATTACTTCCGCCCCTGTCCAGAGATATTTTAGGTTTTTGCATGTAAAATCCGAAAAAGAGTGACATTTCTCCCGCGTAAAATACGAACTGTGCCATTAGCGGAGCATTTCTTTCAGCGCATTTTAATTTTTTCGTAAAAGGAATTAACTGATTCTCTTAACTCGCCTGATCGCCAGCTCCGATTCGTTCAAATCTTGCTTAATACACGGCAACATAGTGTAAGACAGATTTCAAGCAGCTGCACAAATGGCTGCTGGTCCAGGCTAAACCAAATATTTTTTACGCCATGTTCCTATTTCTAATACGAACTCGCTGTAACAAGTATAAGAACACTGTCTGAATTTGCCTCTCGGGTTTTCTGCCACTCACATGCATCGCTTCCGATTTTAGGTAATGCGCTTCTGTCTAGCTGTTTGCTGCATAAACCTTTGTACCATTCAACAATATGACTACATATTTTACAATTTGTGATATAAGATATTGCGTCAAAATATATAGGACCGTTACGTATTCTGGCTTTCTTCAAACTGATGTCTGGGTCGGTGTAGGTTGCGAGTTCGATTTTGATATGGCAAATATTTTTTATTCGAGAGTGCAGTGCGCAGCAGCTCTTACTGTCTGTCGCTTGATACAAACGTCTTTGAAAATATTAATAGATTAACGTAGATGTCTTGCAGTATGCATAGTTACTTTTTGCATAAAATCCTCACTGATTTATGTCAGTGATATGCACACTTCAGGCAACATGTTTACGTATCAAAGATCTGTATTTGGCATCAAAGAGCCATTTTTTTGTAATCAAATCGTAATTCACTCAGTGCTCTCCATGATGGTTGTACAGTACTGTTATAGTTGAGTCATGAATACGATTTAGCACACACGAAATAATGTAAAGGAAAACTGAACAATGTAAGCGATACAGAATGTGCGGAAAATTCACTGCTTTCTTCATACAGAGCCAACTTCATCGCTGGCAGGAAATCCTCAGAAAAGTTATTCTGTCAAATGTGGTCTTAGAACGTGCCACATTTCGAATGTGAAATAATTTGCGTATATTAATGTGCAAACACCGGAACATAGCAGCAGAAATCCTCATTCCGTATTTTATGAAAAAAATATCAAGCGCTGGAGTTCAACCTATCACCGTTTTATTTAGAATAACAGAGGGCTCACATACATCGCGCAGTGAATAAATATTGGCAGATAGACTGTGTCTGTGTGTACGGTTGTGCGTGCGTGCGTGTTTGTGTTTGTGTGTGTGTGTGTGTGTGTGTGTGTGTATGAGAGAGAGAGAGAGAGAGAGAGAGAGAGAGAGAGAGAGAGAGAGAGAGAGAGTTAGAGAGGGAAAATGTCTTGTCAAACAAATATAAATATGCCAGTCAGTGTTTAATTTTTTGCATGTATGCGATTACATGTGTTCTGTTCCAGTTGTGCTACGGATATAACATTTAAAATTATTCAGGTTATCACTGATGAATGAAAAATTAAAATTTTTGTAATATTCACACTCAATTTAGTTGACGGTTACCTTTAAGAGTAAAGTGGTTTTTAATGGCTCACCATTTAAAAGCAGCAACAAAATTACACATGTTCGAGTATCACTAGTTTGTTGAAACACAAAATATATATTCTGCCTGCCAGTAACAGTATACATTATCGGTCGCATATAAGGAAACACACGTTTTTGCTACAAGTTCTGCAACGGGATAATGTGGGTGAGTATCTTATGAAGTTATCCATTTGACAATCAGAGCCGGAATAGGAATGATCAAAGTGTTTACGGATGTGGCAACGGAAAACTGCAGGAAAACTTCAGATCACTTACACAAACTGCATGGTCGTTGGAAGTATAATCATTTGGATGATTCGGCGTCGTGCATACTTCTTCACATTACTTCTCCAAAATTCGCCGTTTCGACCACTGTACAGTAACTTTCCTCAAGTGCCGTCTGGTGTCCGTGCGTGGCTGAACACTTGCAAAATCCGTGCAGCGTCCCGTTGTAAAAGGTATTTTCCTGTGCTTTCTCCAATAAGTCGAGTTGCTGAGCAAAATAGCATGGGGTGCAAAAGCTAGTAGTGAAAGAGGGCTGTTACGAAACAGTTACTGTTGTAGTACCACCGTGATTTCTTCCTGATAATTGTTTACTTTCTGTCGCTGAATGGTTACTTCGTTGACTATGGTAATCCATTAAGTCAAAAGTCTACAACAATCTTCTGTAATGCTTTCACACGTATTTCCGGATATTTCAACTGTTTCATGTGACAGTATTCAGTTGTGTCGTTGCGAATGAATAAAACGCGTTGCTTACGCAATTACATAGATTTGAAGATGATATGATACTGATTGAAGCTAGTTGTCCACAAATACATGTACTGGTGAGACTGTGGAAACAAGGGTGGGAGAAAAAGTAGATCTCACGACTAGGCTGTGAAGACAATGGCGATAGAAGGCAATGGCGATAGTCATCACCGGATGCGGTGAGGAAGGCATAGCGTCAGCACACGGGCACTTCCGATCGTTGTCGACGTTTCGACACCGCCGCTGGATAGCTCATCAGTTGGTGCCACGAGACTGAGCAGACTCTGGTCCAGTCCTCCCACCAAGGAAATATCCCTGGTGGTATCGAGAATCGGAACTGAGTCCCTTCCATGAGGGTCTGACGTATTAACCGGTCACTCGGCTACGGAATAGATAGAAATGACAGATAAAATTAAATTGTGAGGCCTTGCAGAGCACATGTTATCAATTGGAAGGTAAGCAGTTACTTCTGTAAAATATCTGGTAGTATGCGTGCGGAACGATTTGAAGTGGAATAATCATATAAAATTAATTGTTGGTAAGGCGGATACCAGGTTGAGATTCATTGGGAGAGTCCTTAGAAAATGTAGTCCATCAACAAAGGAGGTGGCTTAAAAAACACTCGTTCGACCTATGCTTGAGTATTGCTCATCAGTGTGGGATCCGTACCAGGACGGGTTGACGGAGGAGATAAAGAAGATCCAAAAGAGAGCGGCGCGTTTCGTCACAGGGTTATTTGGTAAGCGTGATAGCGTTACGGAGATGTTTAACAAACTCAAGTGGGAGGCTCTGCAAGACAGGCACTCTGCATCGCGGTGTTGGTTTCGAGAGGGTGCGTTTCTGGATGAGGTATAGATTATATTGCTTCCCCCTACTTATACCTCCCGAGGAGATCACGAATGTAAAATTAGAGAGATTCGAGCGCGCACGGGGGCTTTCCGGCAGTAGTTCTTCCCGCGAACCATACGCGACTGGAACAGGAAAGGGAGATAATGACAGTGGCACGTAAAGTGCCCTCCGCCACACACCATTGCGTGGCCTGCGGAGTATAAATGTAGATGTAGATGTAGATGAAGCCAATCGTCAAAACGCTGACAAATTGAATCTAGCGCTGGAGCTTTGGCTATCGGGATGTTGACGGGGAAATGATAACAAGTACGAGGGTTGACTGAAATGTAATGCCTCCACCTTCGTAACTCATCAACAGTTGGCAGCATTGGTATGCGGCTGGTACTGGCTTGTTCCGTAGCCTCTTCTCCACAGCTCCAGCTAGCGGGGAGCCTTAGCATTGAACGGATGTGTTGTTATAGTGAAAAGTATGGAACTCTGCGCAGCCGGTCGGTCAACGCAATTTAAGCAGCGTGCAGTCACTGAATTCTTGACAGCAGAAGGTGTCACCCCAATGGAGATTCACCAGAGAATGACAGCAGTTTATGGTGATTGTGTTGATGTGAGTACTGTGTGTCGTTGGGCGAGTAAGTTTAAAGATGTGGAGATGGGAACATCTGACCTGCGTGACAGACAAAGAGTTGGACGTCCCGTGACGGCAACCACAGAGTTTCACAAGCAAAATGTTGACAGATTGACTCAGGACGATCGTCGTATCACTCAGAGAGAAACTGCAAGCTCAATCGGCATTTCACAAGAACGTGTGGGTCGCTTTATTGCTTTGCTTGGCTATCGGAAGATCTGTACACGATGGGTGCCCCAGATGCTGACTCTTCAAATGAAAGCGCCCAGCCTTGAAATTAGCCAGGAACGTGCGCACACTATTCACATCAACACAATCACCATAAACAGCTTTCATTCTCTAATGAATCTCCTTTGGGGTGACACAGTCTGCTGTCAAGAATCCAATGACAGCACGTTGCTTAAATCGCATTGACGGCCCCGCTGCGCGGGGTTCCATACTTTACACTGTAACAACACATCCGTTCAATCCTAAGGCTTCCCGCTAGCTGGAGCTGTAGAGAAGAGGCTACGGAACAAGCCAGTACCTACTGCATACAAATGCTGCCAACTGTTGAAGAACTACGAAGGTGGAGGCACTACTTTTCATTCAACCCTCGTAGAACATACAAACTTAATGTGTCTGCAAAATTATAGACGTATCGTCCCGGCCGCATGTTTGAGAAGATCACCAGTATCTTCCTCACACCAGACTGTTTGAAGAATCGAACTCCCATGTATAAAATAACTTGAAACGTCTAATTAGTGGAAAAAGTGCAAGGATTACCCAGAAAGTAATGCACTGCATATTTTTCTTCAACAGTTCTTTGTTGAATATAATGAGACTTACACATACGAAAGAGTGGTGTTTTGTCTACACACTCTATTTTTCCAGGTAATCTCCATCCCGTTTTATAGCCAGCCTCTCGTTCTATAGCCTGTCTGTACCAATCCTTGTCCTGCTGGCGGGCTCAGTGTTTCACTCCTCATCGTCCTCAAAATGTCTTCCATGAATGGTATCCTTTAATGGCCCAAACAAGTGGAAATCCAAGGGGGCTAGGTCAGGACTGTCAGGTGGGTCAGCCATGGATGGTCTCCCCGACCGCTGCAAATCGTTGAGCTCCGCCGAACCGCCTTCTGATGACCTCACCCTCCGTGCCGAGAGACTAACTGTACTTCTGTCGACAGCAGATGCTCCATGGATTTTGCGCAAGCGTTTGTGAGTATTCCTCACATTTTCTCTCTCTGCAGTGAGAAATTCATTGACGGCAAGTTGCATGTAACGTACATCACCTATAGACCCCATTTTGAAACTGTCCTGCAGCTACGCTATCTCTCCAAAGTGACGGAATCTCGGCGCGCTCACTCAGGAGACCTCAAATAATACATACGTAACGTTCTACATTCGTAGAATTGTTTTCGCCTGAGAAAAAAAAAATGCGGTGCATTACTTTCCAGGCAACGCTCGTAGATGCAAACTGAGATTCGTAGCAAGAATCTTGAGGAAATGTAACACACAGAGGGAGGAAGTGGCTCATAAGCCGCTCGTTCGATCGATTCTTGAGTGCTGTTCATCTGTCTGTGACTGAAAGGTAGGACTGACAGAAGGGATGGAGACGATCCAAAGAAGAGCAGCGCCTTTCGTCATGGGATCTTTTAAAGGGCGCGAGAGCGTTACGGAGATGCTCAACAAACTCCAATGGCAGAAATTAGAAGAGAGGCGTTGTGCATCAAGGAGAGGTTTACTAATAACATTTCGAGAGAGCCCTTTCCAGGAAGAGTCGCACAACATATTACTTCGCCCCACATACGTCTCGTGTAATGACCACGAGGAGAAAATTCGAGAAATTAGAGCCAATACAGCGGCTTACCGACAATCATTCTTCTTAATGCGCTACTCACGAGCGGAACGCATTGGGAGGGCTGAGTTAGTGCTTCAAAAGTACCCTCCGTCACGCACCATTAGGTGGATTGTGGAGTGTCATTTACATGCCGATGTAGATTGCTTCACAACTGTCTTATCATGGTAAATGTGTATTGTTAAGTATCTAACATCTTTATGGTTGAAAGCACAAAATCATAATTATGTTGGTGATTTCGTATTATTCACCCATATATTTATTAAAAAGTCAAAACCTAAACTACCACTTTTATGTAAAAGCTACTTTTCCTTCTGAACTATGTATCATACAATGATATAGTTGTCATGTACACTTGACAGCCGAATAGCCGGCCGCGGTGGTCTTGCGGTTCAAGGCGCTGCAGCCCGGAACCGCGGGACTCCTACGGTCGCAGGTTCGATTCCTGCCTCGGGCATGGATGTGTGTGATGTCCTTAGGTTAGTTAGGTTTAAGTAGTTCTAAGTTCTAGGGGACTGATGACCTAAGATGTTAAGTCCCATAGTGCTCAGAGTTATTTGAACCACTGCCGAATACAACCAACATAACGTAGCTGTGTTGCAGGTCCTCTAAACACCAAAATCCCGTGGGGTACAGTCGTTTGACTGCACACAATGGGTACCGTAAGAGACTACTGGAGACCAAAGGTCTTTATGGCAGTCAGTCTAAGCGTCAACTAATATGGTCGTACAAAACATATTAGAAAACACGTTCTTAGCGATGAGACACCCCATAACACTCATAAACTAACCTTAATTACAAGAAGTTACATTCCAAAAGTGCTGAGAAAACGGATTATTTTACATATATCGTACAGTAATCCTTAGTCAAAATTAAGTACTTGAGACAATATATTAAGTTACAAAACTGTAGGGCAATTGGAAAGAAAGTTTTTCGCTATCGAATAGGTTTTCCATCCACGTGCTGAACGTCGCTCAACAGCGAGTGGCTCTGGAAGCTAGATATTGGACGTACCAGTAAAAAAACGCGATTAAAGACAACAAGCACTCTTCGGAAAACTCAACATTAACAGCCAATCACCAGTAATTTCACTGTTCTCGTAACACATCAACAGCTACGTGTACACAAAATTTAACTTTACATGACATGACCAACGTCGTCGTTCTGGACCTGGATTCAGACACAGCACCTGTAGCCATTGCAACTAAGCTAAGCTTTGTTTGTGCCTTATTGAGACGCGATCACAAGGCATAAAGAGACGTGAAGTATATACGCTTGCACCAGTATCAGTTATCAGTTCAAATCCTGAAAATAAATGACGAAAATGTTTGTACTGAACTGGGTTTCCTGTCATAACAGTTAACTTCCTGGGAACTATCCCCAACGACGCTTAATATGGTGTCATTCACAGGAAACATGGTATGCTCACGGTTAAAACTGAAATGCCACCATGTAAAGGTGGTGACAGGGATGCGAACCCAGCACCTAAACGGATTGTTAACGAAGTACGTAAAATCACAAGTTGAATATCAAATGTTTTCACCAATAGCGACGTGTTGTAACCTTAAATGACGATACAATTGGTTTTGCCTGACTGGGATTCGAACCCAGCATCTAGCGCCGTCGTTTTCTAGCCAGGAATAGACGATGAATAGCTATTGTTGGTTCACCAGTAGCGAGATGTGTGCACGTTTAGGTAGAGATCAGGCGACGAAAAGTTCTGTGCTGAATGGAATTCAAACTCCGCACACGTGGTCATGAAGACACTTTAACTATCAAATTCGTTTTCAGTAATAGCTAGGAGTGGCATGTTTGTACTTTCAATGATGTGATGGCAAATACTCTGCTGGCTAGAAGTTGAATCCACAACATATCGATTCCCGGCGGGGTCAGAGATTTTCTCTGCCTCGTGATGACTGGGTGTTGTGTGATGTCCTTAGGTTAGTTAGTTCTAGGGGACTGATGACCATAGATGTTAAGTCCCATAGTGCTCAGAGCCATTTGAGCCACAACATATCGTCGTTGGTGATCACAACGAACACAACGTCAAACCCAAATCCGTTTTCGCCAGTAGGATGGAGAGGAATGTTTGAACTTGAAAGGATGTAAGGAAACGTTTGATCTTGTAATGTTGTGATTAAAAGCTCATCATGTGGCTGTGAGTTGAAACG
This sequence comes from Schistocerca americana, assembly GCF_021461395.2. NCBI lineage: Eukaryota > Metazoa > Arthropoda > Insecta > Orthoptera > Acrididae > Schistocerca > Schistocerca americana. The sequence goes on from NC_060124.1 coordinate 564,418,404, forward strand.
AACACGTTACAGCTTACAACGCACGGAGAGACGTTGAAAATGCAACTATTTTTCACTAGTAGCTCGGAGTGCACGTGCTAGGGCTTGAAATGAAATAATGAATATTTTGTGCTGATCAGGATTCGAAACCAGATAGGTGCCTTTCGAGGAGGCCTAGAAGAGTTTGCAATCTAGGGGAACACAGTGAAATGGATTTCGAATCCCAGTCCAGCACCACAATTTTCAACGTCTCAGTTTAAAATAAAGTAAGAGCCTTGTGAACTTACACGGCCATTGGTTCATTAAATGAAATACGTTTTCTAGTTTACGACGGCATGCCGGTGACAGAGTCTCTGCCTTCCGGGGTTTCTCCATCTGTCACAGCTGAAACGAATGCCGCTCTGCCCCAGTCGGCAGCGAAGGGATGTTATCTTTACTGCGGATATTGAACTACGGAGCTTACTGGCGTTCTGAACTTGGCGTTACTAGGGGTGAAGGAGAGTTACTTCCGTATGTTGAAAATCTACGCCTGACGTGAGATGTGAACCTACACGTTTTACACATCAGTACAAGATTAATCCACCAGACCAAGGAACCCCCTGCGAAGCACATAATTATGAATTGCAGAGTATTCATTTAGACGTAGATGCAGATGTCAAGAGGCGGGTAACAGGAAGGACGGCGGATCTGGGAATGGATAGAAGTGCAGAAGTGCAAAATACAAGCGTGAAATGCTTGCAAAGTATTGCTTACTTAGATGTGTGCCACTGTTCGTTTTATCTTAGGAGCGAGAGATAAGGAAGGACTGTTCTCAGAACGAAGAATGGATTATAGGGAAGGAAGATCAAAGATTACGGTTTCATAGGTGTTGACAGGAATGATAGAGAGTAAAGACAGCAGCAATAAAAGAGAAAATGTAGCGTCAATGGAAACCGCTGGATTTGTTTATAAAGTTTTGGAGGAATGGAATAGTGTCAGAGAGAGAGTGTGAGAGAGAATACAGGAGATATTAACAACGAGTAAACATAATATCAAATCGTTTGCGTATTGTGTGGAGGACGGAGGGTGTATTCATGGATGGAGGGAAAGGGAGAGATTTATTTGAAGTAAGAGAAACTACTGTGACAGAGTCCATCTACGCTGATTAGTTTGTGTCTAGACAGGGTATAAATGAAATCAAAATAGAATATTATTCAAAAGAAACCCACTTGAATTAAAAATGCAACTCAAAGGAAAACTAACCCATATGTGTACCTTTTCTGTTGCCACGCGATCTTCCACCAGTTCCCAATGAGGAAAAATGACGAAAAATAAGACATAACAAAAAATTTTAAGGACTCTAATATTTTATCCAGAATCTTTCATTATTTTGTACTTCTATCATGCGGCATAGAATGTATAAGCCGTCGGACGTAACAGCCTGAATAAGCAACCTCCTCCCAGGCTTCCAGGACGCAGTCCCAAAGATCATTCGTAGTTGTTGGTTGGTTTCGTGGCCAGTTCTCTGTTAATGTTCTGGCGACCTCAGCCCACATGTTTTCCATGGGGTTCATATCAGCCGCCCGTGGCGGCCAGTCCATGACGTTGACGGCAATCGTGGAGAGCCGCTGCTGAACAAATGCAGACTTGTGAATGGGAGAATGGTCCTCTTGCAATGTGACGTCCCTTTCTGCGTACAGCATTCGCACTGACTGAAGTATCACATTTTCCTGTATGTGGGCATACTGCACGCTGTCCAGAGTTCCTTCTATCCTGTGAAGAATTCCCGCCCCTCTCGCAGAATTCCAACTCCAGCAGGTAACAGATAGCAGGCCACTTCTTCTCGTCGTGGTTACATATTTGCGTCGATGGCGAGTCCCTTGCGGCCTGTAAACTATTCGTGGGGCGTCGTTACTGGTCGAAAAAACCTTCTCATCAGTGAAAATGACGTTGTCTCACGACGCCCTCAGATGGAGCTCCTCGAATGCTAGCCGGTATAAAACGTTATCTTCGCTGAGTTCTTGTATCAATGCGGATCGTCATGCATGCCGTCCAGCGTCCCTCAGCCTTCGGCGAATCGTGTCACTGGAGCCGAAGAAGTTCGTCTTCCACCGCAACTGGTTCGCGTTCAGAAAGGGATTTTCCCTGGTCCTAGACTCTAGGTCCCTGTCTTCCTGCTGTGAACTCACTCTCTTCCTGCCTGAGCCAGGAGCCCTGTTGGTGGTACCTCTTTCAAGGCAGATCCTCCACCATCTCGTTGCAGCGGTATGTGGTACGCCTTACTGTCTGCCAGATTCTCTGGAGGAACATCCTCCTTCTTCAATGAGAACGAAGACGCTATCTCGAATAGACTTCTCCCAGTGAGCCATTACGGCAGACAGCCTAATGTGTATTTCTGCTTGCCGCTCTTATACTGATGCCAGGAGAGGAGGTAAACATATTTACGTCAAACGGAGCGGCAGAGGCAGAGGCATGCGGCGCAGCCGTGCTGGCTCGTCCCGGGCTCACATCAGAGGCATGCTTACGACTCTCACACTCTGCGAAAATAACTGCATTCCAAAGGGCTTACAGTTTTTTTTAACAAATGAATTACTACTACTTTCTGTTACATAATTACTTTCAATTATTACTTCATAAATGAATACAAAAATAAACATAGGAACGAGTACAGTATTGCGTAATTAATAATATAAATTTTAAGTGTGTCAATAGTTCGTAATTACAAATGTTTGTAAAAAATTATTTTAACTCTACATTCACAATTAGTACTTACCCATTATAACATCGAGACTATAACATTTAATAAAGTTATCCATTTTCATAACTTTGAAATGTTCTTACTGTGTATAAAATTATATGAAAGTTTTCAGAAATGTAGCTGAGATAATACTGACCAGTCCAGAATTCGAAAAATAATACTGGTATCGACGAAAAATAATTCTAGTGGAGGATTTCCCGTTACAACTTCTAGTGATACATTTGAATACTGTGCGAAAAATCGGTCGCGAATACTCAGTATCAAAGAAATAATAAATTAAAATGTAATACTTGATGTTGAAACTTTATCGTATAAACAACGAATATTCAGTAAACGATAAACTGTTCTTCTTTCTTTGATTTGTGGGCCTGTTAGCTAGAAAATATTTACAAATGTTTTATTATTATTATTATTATTAGCGAATGTCCCCATGGGAGAACGATAAGCAGGTGATTAACATTTCTTAATGTTCTTCTTATTTCCCCAGTATTTCTTCATTGCCTCCCCAAAGGCCTTCTTCCTTTCTTCGGTCCACTTTGGTCGGAAAGGTTTAGATTCCGTCTCTGGAGTAAACTTCCACTTGTCGATTTTTCTTCTGAATGTATCCCGGTCTGATGTGTTTGTTATGTCAATTTTTGCCTTTTTCAAATCCTTCTTAACTTCAGTTACCCAGGGTATTGTTGCCTTAAGTGATGTCATATAGTCCAATAGACGTTTAGTTAACCTGTTTCCAGGTAATCTGTCTATATGTCCATAAAACTTCATCCGCCTCTTCCTGATATCTGCCTCGATGTTTGATATTTTTTCGGTTGTCTCGGTAGTCTGCAGCCTGTATCCATCTTGTGTGTATCGTGGTCCTAGGATTTTTCTAATAATTTTTCTCTCTACTTTCTTAATTTCGTGTAAATCTAATTTTCTATTCAGGGAGAGTGTTTCACTTGCATATGTGACTGTTGGTTTGATGACTGTGTTGTAGTGTCTGATTTTAGTGCCTTTTGATAGACATTTCTTGTTATATATATTTTGAATAAGTCCGAATACTTTCTTGATGTTCTGTAATCGGTTTTTTTGTGCTATTTTCTCAAGTCCTGTTGGTTCAATAACTTCACCGAGATACTTAAAGTGCTTGACTCTAGTTATTTCACCATACTTTGTTTTTAGTTTCGAAATATCTAATTTTGAGCAGATGAATTCTGTTTTATAATTATGTTTCACGTTCGTTGTATGTTGCTAAGTGCCCTCATAACATGCACTGGATGAATGCAGTATGGGTGTTTAACTTCCCGCGAGTTACACTGACTCGAGACAAATACCCAGTTCTTAACTTTATTACTTGACCTGTTGTGTTAAACATTTAACACAAGATTATAGCTCTAAATGAGTGGTTTATGGCAGCATCTTAAATTTTTAAATTCGGTCTACGAGTTTACAAAATAATGGAAATGAATTTTTGTTGCTTCTGGAAGAAATGTTCTGAAATTATATTTCACGTTCATTGTTAAGTTGCAACTAGCAGTGGGTAGGAGTTGGTGATTTAGACGCGTTGCACCACTGTGGTATAGAGAAAAAAAATATCACCACCGTCAGTCAGGTCTTTTTCCGTGCAGAATTGTTTACAAGAAATGTTTATACAAAAAAATTATTTTGTACTATCTGTATAGTGTATAAAACCCCACAGTCTTACCTGCTTCTGCGATGCGTCCCATGCCATTCACCGTTGCACACTACGGTCACCCACACAAATCCGCCAACATCAAATGATCACGAGAGGTCATGCTATTTTTACAGCAAATGCTTTCATAATCCTAGTCATCCTGTAGATGGTTGGCTCTGAGCACTATGGGACTTAACATCTGTGGTCATCAGTCCCCCGGAACTTAGAACTACTTAAACCTAACTAACCTAAGGACATCACACACATGCATGCCCGAAGCAGGATTCGAACCGGCGACCGTAGCAGTTGCGCGGTTCCAGACTGTAGCGCCTAGGACCACTCGGCCACCACGGCCGGCCATCCTGTAGATGTATCAAAAGGTAATTTTTTTTTTGCGATTTAGGATGGAATGGCGTTTCACTCTCCTCCTGGTTACAACAGCTACATTGACGCAAATGAAACAATACTGCGATGAAACACACTATTTATTAAAAAATACCGAGTGTTTGCGCTGACGCTAGTTGGCCGCCGCTTCACGCCGGGCTCAGCACTGTCCATGCCTTAAGCACTTTCATACCATACCGTTGATCGGCAACTAATGGAAAGGCTGTTAGATAATCGACATGGAGCAACGAGGCGCTATTGGATTCTCGTGAAAGACTGTCTTTTAGAGATGGACGTGGCTGGCTTCGAGGGTTTACACCAGTGCTGTAGCAGTTCTCCTCCTTGGCCCCTAAAGTCTCCCAGAACTGCTTTATAGTTAATGTACGAGGATTGGAACTTTAATAGCAGCAGCTATTTATTCACACCTCGTACAAAATAGATATCCGTTTCGAAGTTTTACTGACCTTCAAAGCAGTCACCAGCGTTGTGTATAACCCGTTGCCAGCGATGTGGAAGTCGTAGGCTACTCTTAGCAGTGCTAGTTGTGTTGAAAGTTCGAGCGGCGCGGTCTATTGCCCGACGAATTTGTAGCAGTTCTGAAGCGAATGCCGTGAAGTGTTACCTTCAGTTTAGAAATCGAGTTGAACTCACGAGGGCTTAAGTCAGGGGAGTGCAGTAGGTGGTACAGCACTTAGCAGCTCCAATACTTAAAGAAATCAGTAACAGCTTGCACTGTACGTGCTTGAACATTGTCCTGCAAAATGATGGTCGGGTCCTGCACAAGGTGTCATCACTTCTGTCTCTCAGCTGGTCGTAGGTTGTGTTCCAAAAATGGACAGCATAGAGACAGAAGTAATGACACTTTCTGCAACACCTGACCAACATTTTGCAGCCACACAGTTTTCCCCCTGCTACGCCAGAAGATATGTTTTTAATATCTATGAAGCTGGGTTCCGTTTTAGAAAATTTGCCTCTTGAATTCCTTTGTTGTAACGCAGTTCACATCCGTTTACTTGTTGTTTTCATTTCTGCGAGATGTCTCTGCGGTTCCTCGACTGCTTTCAATATTCATTACACTCACTTGCAACGGTAATATATTCACAGTTCATGACTCATATTCAACAATCAATATACAGTTTGATAACTGCTAGAAATAGAGGAACAGAATGGACATGTCAGTAACTGGACAGACTGTTCATAATTTTGTGCAAAAAAAGAATGCTGCACGAGGGAGATTTTAACACGGATATTCAACTTCCGAGTTCAATACTGTGACCACATAACCACGACCCTGTAGGTTTTCTGACTTGCTCGATGATATACACCGAGGCACCAAAGAAACTGATAAGGCATGCGTATTATTCAAATTCTGAGATATGCAAACACACAGAAAACGGTGCTGCGGTCGGCAGCGCGTATATAAGACAAGTGGCTGACACAGTTTTAGATCGGTTACTGTTGCTACAATGGCAGGTTATCAAGATTTAAATGAGTTTGAACGTGGTGTTATAGTCGGCGCACGAGAGATGGACACAGCATCTCCGATGTAGCGATGAAGTGGGGATTTTCCCGTACAACCATCACACGAGTGTACCGTGAATATAAGGAATCCCGTAAAACATAAAATCTGCGACGTCGCTGCGGCCGTGAAAAGGTCCTGCTACGACGAAAGAGAATCGTTCAACGTGACAGAAGTGTAACCCTTCCGAAAATTGCTGCTGATTTCAATGCTGGGCCATCAATAAGCTTCAGCGTGCGAACCATTCAACGAAACATCATCGATATGAGCTTTCGGAGCCGAGGGCCCAGTCGTGTACCCTTGATGACTGCAAGACACAAAGCTTTGTGCCTCGTCTGGGTCCGTCAACAGCGAAATTGGACGGATGACTGGGAACATGTTGCCTTGCCAGACGAGTCTCGTTTCAAGTTGTATTCGAGTGGATCCTGCGTGTCAGTAGCGGACTGTTCAAGCTGGTGGAAACTCTGTAATTGTGTGGGTCGTGTGCAGCTGGAGTGATATGGGACCCCGAATACTTCAAGATACGACTCTGAGAGGTGACACGTACGTAAGGTTCCTGTCTGATCACCTGAATCCTTTCATGTCCATTGTGCATTCTGACGGATTTGGGCAATTCTAGCAGGACACCACGACATCCCACAAGTCCAAAGCTGCTACATAGTGGCTGCAGGAATACTCCTATGAGTTTAAGCACTTCCGATGACCACCAAACTCCTCGGACATTATTGAGCATATCTGGGATGCCTTGCAACGTGCTGTTCAGGAGAGATCTCCACCCCCGTTTCTTATGGATTCACGGACAACTCTGCAGGATTTATGGTGTCAGTTCCCTCCAGAACTACTTCACACACTAGTGGAGGCCATGACAAGTCGTGTTGATGCACTTTTGCGTGCTCGCTGGGTCCCTACAGTATGTTAGGTAGATGTACCAGTTTCTTTGGGTCTTCAGTGTACATCTTGAGCCTGAACCGTCCATAGTTTCTACATGGTTTAATGTTTCCCAGTTCAGCACACTTTCTTCCTATTGGCATGCCTGAACTATGTACTACTTTTGACGGGCTATCCACTGTGGCATCATACGACTAAAGCCTGAGATGGGGAGCTTCCCTTGTTAATCGCAAGTGTCGACTAACAACGATAAGGTAAGGAGACCCTTTCAAAAATTTCTGCCGTAGCGACACAACAAGAATGAATCATACAAAGGGTGTTAGGTCAACGTCATGAAATGGAATACTACAAACGACACAGGGCCCTGAGGGCGTCCTCTTGTGATTAGCATTCAGTAAAATTTAAAAAGCGGGATATGCGAAAAGCTCTACAGCTTTTTCTCCCCATTCAGCAAGCAGAATGGCAAATAACACGCCCTGGGCATCATCCGGCGCAACCGCACGCTGAATTAGAACATACCTTAGACATAGCGAGCCTCGTGGACAACAATGAAACATACTAAAACGCACATCAATTGCTTATGCAAGAGAAGAACCCTAAGTATTAAGTTAAAGGCGCTCACATATGTTTTTAAAAACAGTAGCATATCATACATGTAAATATTACAATTTCGCAGAGGCAGTAAGGTTCTTGTCGTAACTGAGAGGCTCACAACACTAAGAAGTGAGAGATCAGGATAAGGCGAACACCAAACACGGATTGAGAGTGCAAGAACATGTAATACCTTAGCTTCCAAAGTAATAATCTTCATTCCTTTGAAGTGAGGCCCGAGACACCAAGAGGAGAGGCCGAAGACAATAAAATCTTGCAGGTAAAGCGTGGTGCGACAGGTCCGCGGCTTCAATTTAAGGGTGTTGACAACAGCATTGCACTGGCCGGACCAGAGCAACACGGGTTGCAACCGCCGAACTGGTCGCTGTAGCACAGACCTTCACAAGTTCTTTCACCAGACACCGGCTCCGCTCCACCGATCCAGGTCAACTTGTCTCTCGCGAGCCACCTCACCTCGCCCCAGAGCGCCTTCTCTTTTCCTCGTACGGCGGCCGAACAAAGATACTGCTTTCGGTGTACGATCTACTCTGAGGGAGCTCCCAAGGCTCATATTTTATTCGCCTCGATGTGCTCTATTTGGAAACAAAAATATACGTGTTGACGTTATTGAACTATAATCGCTGTAACTTGTGAGCGGTCTGCCATAGGACGGTCAGTCTGAACGGTTGACCGCGGGGCATGATGGAAATTAATGCAAGTATGGATGGTTTGGTTTAGGGACGAAGCTCACTTTCATTTGGATGGGTTCGTCAATAAGCAAAATTGGGGTATCTGGGGGACTGAGAATCTGCATTGCGCTATCGAGAAGTCTCTTCATCCGCAATGGGTGACTTTGTGGTCTGCAATGTCCAGTCATGGAAAAATCCGTGCTGTATTCCTTGATGGCACGGTGACTACCGAACGGTAAATGAAGGTTTTGGAAGATGATTTCATACCTATTATCCGAAACGACCCTGATTTCGACAAGATGTTGTTCATGCAAAACGCAGCTCGATCCCATCAAAGCAGTAGAGCGTCTGATGTCCTGGAGGGGACCGCATTCTGGCTCTGGGGTACGCAGAGGCCACTGGCATGGGCCTAGATTGGCCACCATATTGTCCGGATCTGAACGCATGCGATTCCTTTTTGTGGGCCTGTGTTAAAGACAAGGTGTACAGCAATAATCCCAAAACCACTGCTGAGCTCAAAACAGCCAGTCAGAAGGTCATCGACAGCATCGATGTTCCGACATTTCAGCGGGTCATGCAGAATTTCGCTATTCGTGTGCGCCACATCATCGCCAATGATAACAGGCATATCGAACATGTCATAACCTAACTCTCAATATCTGTGGTGAAGTTTAAATGTTGAATAAAGTGTATGTCTGAGTTTGTAACTAATTTACGTTTTCTCCATATCGTTCAGTAACTGTCACCCTATACCTTGCTGCAGACACTTTTAAATCCAAACAAATTCAAATGGCTCTAAGCACTATAGGACATCAGAGATCATCAGTCCCCTACACATAGAAATACTTAACCCTAACTAACATAAGGACATCACACATATCGCACTCATCCATGCTCGAGGCAGGATTCGAACCTTCAACTGCAGCAGCAGCGCGGTTTCGGACTGGAGCGCCTAGAACCATTCAGCTATAGCGGCCAGCTTAAATCTTAACAAGTAAGAGCTTTGTCGCTGGTTGGAAATGGTTCCAAATTCACAGGGCCAATGCAATCTTGGTTTCATCCATGTGGCTTTCTGTGACCTTGAGGTCAAAGTTGAAGAATCTCAAGTGTTCAAAATTTTCAAATGTGTGTGAATTCCTAAAATGCTGAGGCCATCGGTTCCTAGACTTACACACTACTTAAACTAACTTAAACTGATTTAAGATAAGAACAACACACACATTGATGCCCGTTGGAGGACTCGAACCTCCGGCGGAAGGGGGTGCGCAATCCGTGACATGGCACCTCAAACCACGCGGCCACTGCTCGCGGCGAAGTACCTCCTTATGAGTCGAATAAACGACTGAGCACTCATGAACACAGGCTGTACCGCAATTAACGATAAAAACTGACGATGGTAAAAGTATACGTTATTAGAAGAGCGGCCCAGTAAACATATGTCCACTAATGAGCCTTTTACCAGCTAGTTTCGATCTTGTTGTTACGATCTGCTATTAGCTTCACTATGAAATGTGGTCCAAATTAGCGCAAATGTATTTCGATCTAGTCCGCGTATAACTGGACACAAATGACGCACATCTCTTGCCTAAGCAAGAAATACAAGAACTAAGCGTTAAAATTTGATGTACATTCATTCGTAAATTTCGTCCTCGTAAATGGACCCAATGCTACATTAGATCTTCCAGTGAGTTACGAATTTCTTCAAAAACCCGCAGGACATCTTCTTTACGGACACAAAACTGTACAATTAGCTTTACCAGTTATTCGAGCCTATCAACAGGAGTATTACGTACTTCACTTTTGAGATGATCCAGGACAGAATAATGGAAGGTGGTCAAATGATCCTGAAGGACAAGTTGCAAGCCCTGATTGAACTTTACATGTCGGACCATACTGACGCGTTGGATGCCATTACATATCAGCAGTGAAATGCGGCACTGCTCTGTCATCTACGAAGCACATTCACGAACAGTGAATGAAATTTCGGCCCCAATTAGATGGTGAAGCAAACAGAAGGTTCACATTTTAAATACATTGGTACTAACCAGCACAATATTGCGTACTAATGCAAGCGTCCCCTTGAACATCATGTTTGTAATTAACGTCTCGTTTGAGGACAGATGTGTAATGGATAGAGTTTCCTTGTACTGGACGGGTAGTTTAAAACTGAATCAGAAAATAATTCATAAGCTTCAAAGTAGGCCACGCAAATTACATAACCTTCCGCAAGAGCAAATGATGTCACTTGGGTTGTAAGTATGCTCCACTGGTTCTTACGATCGCTCATGGTTCACTCACAATATAATTATTTCTATGACTTCATTAGGGATTGGAAACTTACATCACATGGCACAGGAGCAGATAGTGTATGTTGGATTGCCCCTCTGAAGGCATGTGGATTTTATTTGGTTAAGTTTTATTTCAGCGACCATGTATGACCATACACTGAAACCTAAGTCAGTCTTTGCTGTTGTTCATTGCTACCTCTGTACATTTCCTTGGCTGGATTTTTTTCAACTTTTCCAGACTTTTAATTATATCTCCATAGGTTCCACTGCGTCCACATGGTCCCATTGTTTTGAAGTTGAAAGGACTGATAATGCTTTTCTCTATTGGCAATAAGAATTTCTGCACCCCTGCTCAGTAGAGATGGGAAAAACCTACCGGTTAAAATCGTTACCGGTATTTCAATCCTGAATAAGCGGTATTTTTTGATATTTATTTGTCTTGGACGTAGTATTTGCCTTTTATTTTATTTACTAATGACTGAGCATAAAATGGCTCTGAGCACTATGCGACTTAACTTCTGAAGTCATCAGTAGCCTAGAACTTAGAGCTAATTAAACCTAACTAACCTAAGGACATCACACACATCCATGCCCGAGGCAGGATTCGAACCTGCGACCGTAGCGGTCACGTGGTTCCAGACTGAAGCACCTAGAACCGCACGGCCACACCGGCCGGCTACTGAGCATAAAATCCAAATATCAAACCGCCATAGCAGCAGTGCCAAAAATTTTTCTTTTTTTGTAGAGGAGTAATTTTTATTTGCAAAATTTGCATTGGTTTGAAATATTGCGTTATTACTGAAAATGAGGAAAGCGATCAGTGCTAATTTGATAGCAATGCAGACAGAAACGAACAACAAACATATGGCATAAAGATTGAAGCAGTACTGCTGAGACAATAATGCTTCCTGTTGCCGTGGGTCGCAGGTTAAGTTAGACATGCACGTGCTGTGTATAGGATGTGCTCCCACCTGGTCTATACGGCAGTTCCTCGCTGTAGTTTTCAGACATCCGTTGAACTGCAGAATGGCATTAGCCATAGTTAGGAAATTATTTTACGAACTGATTTAGCAATTAAGTACAATGTTTCATTTGCTTTTAAAGGTTAAAGATTCGTCTGCCACTTCTATAAAATAATAGAAGAGGAGGGATGGTAACAGTTACAAATTAAAAGCTTAGCAACGGTTCATTGATAGTGAATTTTACCGGAGCATGAGAACCGTATCTGGGGAAATCAGACTCAAAAGAACAATGTTTGCTGAACATGTAGTTAGAATGAGTATGGACAGAATGACGAAGAGGGTGTGGGAAACAACAGGGAGGACAAGGGGAAAGACAGGAACGAGGCGGGTTGTTGAACTTCGGAACGGCTGGTTGGAATTGAGATCAAGGTCGAAGGAAAGGAAAAGTGGAGGAACAAATATACATCGACCAATATGCCCGAGATCAACGACAGAGAAGAATACAGGAAAAGATTAGAGTGTCAGCAGTGGAGCCGACAGGAGAAACGGACACTGAAGATATCAGAAGAAGAGTGGGAGAGAAGAAGAGAAAGAATGACGAGGTTCTAGGAGGAGAAGAGGAAAATGCAGTCCACGAAGGGGCTACCTGCGGTCCTACAGTGACCGTAATGCAAGAATAATAATAAGAAGAAGACGTTAATTGGTAGTGTACAATAATAATAGAAAGTTGCTCATCTGCTTTCTGTATCTACATAATATGCCTTTATTTGTTTACAGGTCTTGAAAACGGACAAATTAGCACCGAAAACAGAGATATTCAGCCTCAGTTTTCACCCATCAGCACTGGCTATTCTTGATGCACAGACAGTGGTGTGAAGCCGACTGCAACATGATTTTTGAGCAGAGTTTCGAAAACGTAGAATCAGTATCAGAAGTGATTTTTTGTAATACTCAACTTCTTGTCACTTTTCGAGGAAAGCAGTGAACGATGGATGGACGAAGTTTTCTTTTATTTGCCTGTTTAATTTAATATTTTGATTTTATGAATCTTTAAAGTGAGAGAGTAAAAAACTTTTCAATCTTTGCTCGATTTTCTCGTTTATTACAGGAAACAGTAGGGAAAAAAATCCGAAAATCGGTCACTTCAGAAACCGTTTATTTCGAGCGGTTTTAACAGTCAGGCTAAAAAGGTGTGAAAAAAGGATAGAACCGAAAACAGGTTGTTTCAGCGATAACCGCCACCGCTGCTGAGCACTCAGAAGCGTCGCAGTGCGGGGGTTCCCCCGCGGCTGCGGCAACAGCGTCGCAGGTGGTGGTGGGCGCGCAGCGGCGGTCACCCCAGAGTGCGCGCTCCGCGCCGCGCCGCGCAAACCCCACAGATTGTGTCGCCATCTATTATTCAGCTGTCGGCGCCGGAAGGCCTGTGTTTACGTGGCCTAACAGCCGGAAGCCGGCGCCGCCGCAGCACACTCTGCGCCCCACGGCGCCCCGGCTTCACTCCGGGCCCGCCGGAGGCTCTCGCGTCGCACACATCGGGCAGTGTGCGGGTCAGAGACAGCGGCGCTGTGTACCTTCAATCCGCGCCGGATCCACTGGGTACACAGCCAGCAACTGGTCGCTCTGGAATTATTTATTTCGACGCCAGAAATCTGCCTCGCCAACTCATACTGCTCAAGAGTAGACGGAACTGGACTGCATCACTGCCGGCGAGAGACGTTGGACGGTGGAAGGTCAATCCGATGCGATGTTCTTTTTTCTCTTATTTCATCCTCCTCACTTCATAAAGGCGAAGGATGGAACGGTACAGAATTCTGCTGGTGGTCAAAAAGCTTTATAGACAAAGGCGAAAGAAAAGCTGATGAGCAGTGAAAATTTTCAGAAACGCTTTTTAAAAAATCACAATTAAATGGATTTTTACGGAATTTATAAAACATTACAATGGCGAACTTTAATTGTTTTATCAGAATCGAAGAACTAAAAGAAAAAAATTATTTAATTAAAAAGAAATTGTTTAAATTGGACTGAAAAGTACAAAACAATTTCTCCTACCTCCAAAGAGATTCTTAAGCCCCCACCGAGCGAGGTGGCGCAGTGGTTAGCTCACTGGACTCGCATTCGGGAGGGCGACGGTTCAAACCCGTCTCCGGCTATCCTGATTTAGGTTTTCCGTGATTTCCCTAAATCGTTTCAGGCAAATGCCGCTATGGTTCCTTTGTAAGGGCACGGCCGATTTACTTTCCCTTCCGAGCTTGTGCTCCAGCTCTAATGACGTCTTTGTCGACGGGACGATAAACACAACTCTCCTCCTCCTCCTCCTCTAAACCCCATACAGGCAGCTCTGAAAAACGGTGATGTGAATTTATAATGGCTATGTAAATATCTGAAGATTTAAAACGAAAACGTGGGGCACATGCAGTACGTATTTGGTGCATAAATAGTTCACGTACTAAATATTATTTACGGAATATGACCCACATTAGTGTTTTATATCTTACAGTTACTTTCATATTTATTAAAAATTTTCAATCAAAAAATTTCAGAACTATCTCTCTGTGGTTAGGAATATGTATGGTTCTAGGAGAAATTATATTATACTTTTAAGTCTTTTATGTGTGCAATTTTTGTGTGTTTTTGACTATTGTGAGAAAGACCCTGAACATCTCAAAGAACTGCAGAGACTGCCCGAGCAGCCATCCATCGTCAACAGCAGTTAGCTGAATGGGAACAGGAGGGCAAAAACAAAAAGAAGATAAACAATGGAGACAGCACAGAAAACTTCAGACTTCTAATACAAGAGCAAACACCGAAGCGCAGCGAAAGCTGAGACCAAATGGTATCTAATGAGAATGGTACGAGAGTGCAGCGACTGCACATCAGAAGTCAGAGCTGTGGCACAGCTAGATTTATGGTGTAGACATGAGCACTAATTGTTCATCAAAGTAGATGTGGCCTTGTGAGGTGATACTAGCACTTGGCTGATGTAGTACTGCCATATATAGGCTGTTCTCAAGCTCCATGTATACTACCTGCATAACACACCAGTCCTGCAAGGCAGGCGACACATCAGGCGTTACCAACGGCTTTTTTTACTCCCTCCCCCCCCCCAAATTGTCGTTCAGACAGACAAGAAATATGCGTTGTCATGCACCTCTGAGGTATGTTTAAGATTTGGAGCCCCTGAATCACCTAGAAGTTTGTTTCAAATCAACTGTGAAATGTGTGCAATTTAATAAAATTGAGTTAAAATACAAATTTTAAAACACATCGCAGAAAACGTTGTTCTTTACAGAACGAGCACTGAAGTTCACTCATAGTTGAAGAAAGTACATTGGAGAAACTGTAATTTATACTTGAAGGACCTGGACTGGGTAAGATACAGTTCTGAGAACACAGGCGAACTTTTTTTTTTTTTTTTTTTTTGCAGAGTTTAAAGATGTGAGTATAAATAGAGGGCCTATTGAGTAGTGCGAATGGAGACTGATGCTGGGATGTGTAGTGTGAAGACAGAAAAGGAGCAGGAGATGTATGTGTGGGAGACCCAATAGGAGAAGGGACAGGGACAGATCAGGAGTGGAGAAGGAGGGGAACTCTGATGTGGGGTGACATGCATGGGCAGAGATGCAGTTGATGAAGTGGATAAATATCAGGGTGATTTCATTGCTGAGGTAAGTTGCACTGGGACAGGGAATGGTGTATGTTTAAGTGGGTGTATGGTGAGATTCGGCAGCATACAAAGACTGATCATCAAAGGAGAAGCAACGGGGTTATTTGCAATTGGATATAGGGAGGTGTTCAGTGTGTGTTAGGAGAGGTGGGAGTAAGAAACAGTAGGTGATACGTGATGACAAAGATAAACAGATACAGGAAACAACAAACATCTTGTGCATGGCTCTTCAGTATTTGGAGAGAGTTATAAAACTTGAGCTGAACGAATATGCAGCCAAGGTCAAGTCAGATCAACAGCTTTTAAGCGTGGAAGAAAGTGGAGCTTGAAATTCCTGTATTCGGCCAGTAAGTAGATTCAGTGGTTCACTTTCATTGTGGCCTTCTTGTTACATGCTTAGAAGGTAAGGTTTCCATGTTAGCTACTGGCCGAAATTAGTCCAAGATATTTAAGATTGTTAGTTAACTGGATAGGGCCGTCGTAAAGTGTTAGGTAAAAGTCATGAAAATGGAAGTTTTGGGTGACTTGTCCTATAATTATACTCTTTGTATTATATCTCCAGTAGCCTCTGGATACACCAGATGGAGAACTGGTTAATATGAAGTTGGAGGAATAGTTGGGATATCTAGAGAAAGCAGTGTCGAAAACATACTGAAGGATATCTGTAGAAGACAGAAAGGAGAGGAGTGAGGACAGAGGCTTGAGGTACAGCAGCAGCAGGGTAGGAAATACAGAATACTGGTGTTGTTGAAAGTGCAAGGGAAGGATCAGATGGGATAAATTTCTAACTCTAATAATATCAGTAAAATGCGATTCAAGGGTGTATCGAGCAAGGGCAGGGGAGGACAGAGGACAGCTGTCCACTCGCTCCCTCTTCCCCCCTTCCCCCTTCCCCCCTACAAGTCCCTGAGACTTTTTTTTGTGATCTTCACTAATAGACGTACCAATGCAATATTATTCTGAAGAAAAACAGAAAAGATAATGGATGTCAACTTCTTCCAAATACAACAAACGCCATTTATAGAGAAATCTCAAAATCAGCTTCCTGATCACTTCCATTCTCCTCACAACTGAAAATGCCAGATTACTCTGAGTCCTCCAGAAGCGTTGGTATTTTATTTCCCTTTGTATTTCGTAGTGTATCCAGCCAAATGAAAGACCAAAATGTGGAAATGGGAAGAACTGATACGTACCTGAAAATTACCCGCCCAACAACGGAGTAGTATGTAGAATTTTCATACAAATTACACTTCATGTAAGGAAGTACGTAGCTATTACAAACCGTAGCTTTAATATATCTGGTAATTAACAACACAGTTTTTCATCAATGCAGGATTACAAATTTTAAGAAAATGTGCTTTGAACCACCCATCGCTCTCGTTTTTTAAACCTGTCACCCACTATCCCCGCGTCGGCAGCTCGTGGTCTAGTGGCTAGCGTTGCTGTCTCTGGATCACGGAGTCCTGAGTTTCATTCGCAGCCCGGTTGGTGATTTTCTCTGCCTGAGGACTTGGTGTTTGTGCTGGCCTCATCATTTCACCATCATCATAATTCGTGACTGTGGCTAGATTGGGCTGTGCTGCCGACCGCGCAGTTGAGCGCCCCCACAAGCCAAACTTCATCACCCTATCCCCACACCCAGAAACATGTAATATAGGGCTTATAAGTAAATTGAAAACGTATGTGGAAATGCATGATAACTGCAGACAGAAAACGTGACGAAGCTGCATTGTTATGCTGTTGCAGTAAAAGGCTGTCTGGAATACTATAGTCAATAAGCATCTGCTATTGTGGTCAGCCAGAACGTGAAAAATGTGTACCATAGCATTTACCATCAAACACTGTCTTGCAACGGAATATAGTTGACTAAAAATTATGTACTGGTGCTGGATTAGCAGCTGCACAGATGCTCTGTTTAGTCCAGAGATTCTAATCGTTCAGAATTATCGTGTCACAATCAAAGACTCAAAATTCATAATCTTCAAATCACTGACGAATATGGATTACATAAATGAACTTAATACAACTTGATCAAGTAATAACGCTTAAAACTGTAGTTCAGACTGTTACAATGTTCTGCTTAAGTGGAAAGAAAGTTGCCATCTAAGATGGAGAAGAATGGCGCTACACGCAATAAACTTTCAGACTGTGCTGGCCATTATGCACGAAATGCAAGTAACTAAAAATTGTGTCTTTATTATTAAGAGAAGAAAGATTTGAACAGGTCCAGACGATGTGAACCAAAGCAGGGTGACATGTTCTGTAGCCTTTAAAGTAGGAACCATTTGTGTCGTCTCGTTGTCACCGTAAAGTCCTGTACCATGGGAAGAAAGGAGAAGATGTTGTTTTGTGGCCCGTATCCTCTTCATACCTTTCTACAACAATACTTCACACATGTATTAAAAATACTACACTCACGAATCTGTAGACGTGGACTAACGGGCGCAAACTAGAATAATGACTGAGGAATAGTAACTGAGCTAGTAACAAAACTATTGACAGACTGTCTGGCTGGGCTAGTGCCTCAGACTGAGACTGCGACTGTTCGTGTCTGTGACTGCACTGATTGTCTGGTCCGCAGTGGCGATCTAAATACAGAGTTGAGAGCGCGTTGGCGGTACATTGCCTGCGAGCCTGTCTTTGGCCTCTCTCCTGATAGGCGCGTTTCATTCAGTGCCTGTTATCAAGCTCCTTGCAACCTCTTTCGTGGCCGGTGTGCTGGCTACAGCGTACACCACACAGAACCGGTGTGTCTCCATTATTCAACTGACAGCAAATGCTGTTCTGATGAAACTTGGGTCACATTGGTCGCGCCCTGCCACAGTTTACTACACCCTGTCTGCCTTGTTTGTGATATGGCAACAATAGATGGTGTTAGATGACATGTATCACTGTAACTTACAGAAAAATATGTATGAAAGCAATATTCATTTTATTAGTTAAAGGTAAGAAATTTGTTGTTTCTGTGGAGTCATATACATGATTTATTTACCAGAGACTTGCTAAAATGATTTATTATTTTCTAAATAATTGTAGAATTATTTATTATATACACACATCAAGAATATAGATGAATATAAAACATAGATCCATGATTTCGTTACTGTTGGACAGTTCGTAGTTAAATTTTAAGCAAAGCTATTTTTACAAGTATTCTTACATACAAGAAATCGACAACACATATCATTGTCATAAAATGAACAAATTATTATTTACAATATGCTTCACTGGTAATATGCAGGGATATGTAGTTATAATATACCCTGTGCATAGTATTACTGACATGCTAACAATACCAACATTCGACGTTTGTTTCTGTTCTGGTCGTGGATGATATACGTGTATTATCTACGAAAAAGTGTGGTCACCGTGTAATGAATATTAAGGCAAAAGCCTTCAAATGTGGAGTAAATCACTTCGGGAGGAGATCTAATTACTAAATCACTGTGGATTGTTGGGTTTGTAACGAACCACGGATTCGAGTTTTCTAGTTTTAGATGATACGAAATTTGTTAGTATGTATAGACGCCGCTTGACGCTATATGGAGCAAACGTATTACGTTACGGTTTCTGTTTTCGATTTGTAAAGTGTGGATTTCATTTATAGAGACGACCAACGGTTTATTTAGGAGTATGAAGCAGCTAACACGTGGTATTCTTTATTTTGTGATATGTTTCTTGAAGGGAAGGAGTTTGCCCAAGTGAACTCTGAAACGTTCGGCGAATCCAGTCCAGGGAGGGCTTTGACTGGAAAAACTGCAGCGAGGTTTGTGCATCTTGCCTCGTTCGTGTATAA
Organism: Schistocerca americana; assembly: GCF_021461395.2. Lineage (NCBI taxonomy): Eukaryota > Metazoa > Arthropoda > Insecta > Orthoptera > Acrididae > Schistocerca > Schistocerca americana. Next base: position 564,437,555 of record NC_060124.1, read on the forward strand.
AATGTGGTCTAACATTTACCCACATATACTTTCAATTGGAGTACTCGAAAACGTTGTTCAAACATAATTAGAGATCGTTGCAGTTTGTCCTGAACGTTCGTTACTTCGTAGTCGATCTAATATATCCCTACATCGAATTATGGGATGCAAATCAGGTCGGAAGTTTGGTTGGTCAGATAAATATATACGCCGTAAGACAAGAAAATGCGACGCACCACGAATGAATTATTCGAATGGGACGGAAATCGGTGGATGTGATTTACATTTATAGACAAACAAGCGATTACAGTATTAGGAAAACTGGGTGATTTAAACAAGAGAAAGAGCTTCATAAATTGAGCAAGATAATAACGATTTGATCCATCTCTGGCCCTTATGTAAGCAGTTATTCGGCTTGGCACGGATGTTCGCTGAAGGGGTATCGTGGCAAAGACGGTGCAATTGGGGAATTGGATCGTTAAAATCGCGACCTGGTTCGAGGACCCTACCCATAATCCACCAAAGATTCTCAATTGATTAGAGATCCGGCGAACTTTCTGGTCAAGGTAGAATTTGGCAAAGGGCTTGGCAAACACTAAGACAAGCAAATGAAACTCTCGCCGTGCGCAGACAGGCATTAGCTTGCTATAACGTAAACCAAGGACAGCTTACTGCGAAGGGTAACGAAACGGTGGGTGGAATGTCTATATCTACATATACGTCTACATGGTTACTCTGCAGTTCACACTTCACTGCCTGGCAGAGGGTTCATCGAACCATTTTCATACTACTTCTCTATCATTGCACTCTCGAATGACGCGTAGGAAAAAGGGACACCTAAATCTTTCCGTTCGAACTCTGATTTCTCTTATTTTATTATAACGATCATTTCTCCCTACGTAGGTGGGTACCAGCAAACTATTTTCGCATTCGGAAGAGAAATATGGCGATTGAAACTTCGCAAATAGATCTCGCCGCAAAGAAAACCGCCTTTGTTTCAGTGACTGCCACCCCAACTCGCGTATCATATCAGTGACACTCTCACCCCTATTGCGCGATAACACGAAACGAGCTGCCCTTCTTTCCACTTCTTCGATGTCCTCCGTCAGTACTACCAGCTAAGGATCCCATACCGCTCATGAATATTCCAGCAGAGGACGGACAAGTGTAATGTAGGCTGTCTCTTTAGTGGGTTTGTCGCATCTTCTAAGTGTTCCGCCAAAGAAGCGCAGTCTTTGTTACCCCTTCCCCACAATACTATCTATGAGGACTTTCCAATTTAAGTTGGTCCTAATTGCAATTCCTATGTGTTTAGTGGAATTGGGAGCCCTTATATTTGTACGATTTATCGTATACCCAAAATTTATCGGATATCTGTTAGTACCCATGTGGATCACCACGTACTTTTCTTTGTTTAGTGCCAATTGCCACTTTTCTCACCATACAGGAATTCTCTCTTGATCATTTTGTAATTGGAATTGATCGTGTGATGATTTTAATAGACGGTAAACTACAGCGTCATCTCCAGACAATCTAAGGGGGCTGCTCAGATTATCACCTAGATCATTTATGTAAATCAGGAACAGCAGAGGGCCTATGACACTTCCTTGAGGAACGCCAGATATCACTTCTGTTCTACTCGATGATTTACCGTCTATCACTACGAACTGTGACCTCTATGAGACGAAATCACGAATCCACTCACACAACTGAGACGATACGCCATATGCACGCAATTTGATTAATATTCGCTTGTGAGGAACGGTATCAAAAGCCTTCTCGAAATCTAGGAGTATGGAATCGATCTAACATCCCTTGGGAATAAAGAGCTTGCTGTGTTGCACAAGAGCGATATTTTCTGAATACGTATTGGTTATGTATCAATAATTCATTTTCTTCAAGGTGATTCATAATGTTCGAGAACAGCATATGCTCGAAATGGGCCCTGCTGTGAAAAGTGCCCTCCCCCCCCCCCCCCCCCCGCCCATACCATCACTCATGGCTGTAGGGCCGTATGGCGGGCGACAGTAAGCCGGCATCACACGGCTGTTCAGGCATCTTCAGACACTTCTTCGGCCTGGAACCTCACTGACTGGAGTAGACTTGTCTTCTGGGAAGTGTCCCACTTCAAACTGAGTCCTGGTGGCCAGGGAAGACGAGGCTGTAGACGCCCCAGACAGGGATGGCATACCAACCTGTCGCCTGCCTTACTCTGCAGCAACCAGTAATCAAAGATGGCAACCAGGAGTGATGGTCTGCGGTCCATCTCGTGTCTGGTTGTCATCCAAGTGACACTTACAGCGCAGAGGTACTTCGACGACATTCTACGCGTCGTTTTGTTATCCTACATGACAAGCCATCGTGGGTTTAGATTTCAGCAAGATAATTCCTTCGTGTTACATCGTTTCTTTCGGCTTAGGATGTATTAAATAGGGAATTTTGTAGTACCATGGCATTCTGAGGGTAGACATTAGCAGTATCATGAATCGCCACACTGAAACTACGGTCTGTAAGATATGAACGAATTAATCTTACAATATCCCATGGGAATTTCAGTTTTGTTGACTTCTACAATGACCTATTATGCCATAGTCGGAAGATTGAGCAGTATCTAGGTATATGACTGCCAAGGATTTTATTATTATAGACACCTACGATTCCGTCCGCTATTGGGAACGGCTGCAGTGAAGCTGAGTGTTTTGGACAAAATTTGGAATGAGTATTTGGTACAGCTGATTTGACATCGCTTGTTTTGCAGATTCGAAGAAGTATAATCGGTTCAGCTACTATCGAAATTTATGGTAAAAGGCTGACCTATCTTTAATTTTTGGGGTACCCAAGATCTTTGTTTGCGTTGGGTACATCTGCTACATTGGCATGCTTCCGCTAACTGTGAAAATGCCTTACTTTTAATTTTGAGTTAACTGCAGTAACCTACAATCTTAGGGCACTTGGAGGCGAGATATTTAACAACGTATTATTTATCTCATCATTACTAGGGAATTACGTGGTTTTAGTTGAGACAGAATTTTGTTAAACACCCAGGGATTAAATAAAACTGTACTTTATCAGATAATTTTGTACAACAAATTATGGCACTTAAGATGTAAACTAAGATCAAATGCGGTTAAGACTTCAAAGAAATGGTTCAAATGGCTCTGAGCACTATGGGACTTAACATCTTAGGTCATCAGTCCCCTAGAACTTAGAACTACTTAAACCTAACTAACCTAAGGACATCACACAACACCCAGTCATCACGAGGCAGACAAAATCCCTGACCCCGCCGGGAATCCAACCCGGGAAACCGGGCGTGGGAAGCGAGAACGCTACCGCACGACCACGAGATGCGGGCGTTAAGACTTCAAGCATCAAATTTAAGTAATAGGAAATATATGGCCTACATACAGGCAGGGTGCAAAGACCGAACATAGGAAAACACACACACACACGCACGTTCACGCCCACAAACACACACAGTTGTATTTTTGTCTATGCCTACAGACAACGTTTTTACAGAGATAAATATAAAATGCTTTCAGTCCTCCAATTTCACTCATGGTTTTCTGAAAGTTTCTGCTGGTGATGATACAAATACCCGAAATACACCCTCCGAGCCTGCTGAGATATTTGACTAGAAAATGTGAAACTCTACCACTGCGCTCACATGAGCACGGAATGAAAACACCCATTACAATGCAGCTGGTTGAAATGTTGTGTTGCAAGAAATTTTTGTTAAATTCGATCATATAGGTAGGAAACATAACAAAAGTATAACAGCTAACTAGCAAAAATGAGGATCGATGTTTTCGAATTAAGTGCATGTTGCATTGCATCAACATCAATACAAACTGGATGATGCTGACTTTTATACAATGACAAGTCGACTGGTAATGGGTAAAACCTGAAGTACTTTCTAATTAATTACGAATAAGCTTCATGAGCCGCAGAAGGTAGATTAACTACCTACATGTGGACGATTCGTGAGAATGGGTGCGATGTTCACACAAGAAACCTAGTTGGATGGCGATATGTAACGCGTCATTTTAGAACTGCCCCAGGATGCAATTTTTAACTTGATGAAATAAATGAAACTTATGGATGCACTATATTACAGTAACGTAGATGCAGAATGTTTGTATGAGGCTGAATGCTGATATTTGTCTAAAAAAGGAGAAACAGAAGCCGTGGGAAGGAAAAGGAAAACCCTCAGAAAAATAGTTGAGGCAGTATAACATATAACAGATATTCAGAATTATAGGAACACCAATAACGAAGATCCGTACAAAAACATTAAACATCTTCATGTTAAAATTATTTTTACGGCCATCTGGATCGAACGAATGAAAAAAAAATATGCAACAGACACTTCTGAAACATTTCAACGGCAAAAAATTTTCTGGTGCAAGTGGCTCCAAGAAATCAGAGGTGACACGAAAGTGATGAAGACTGAACAACATGAAGTTCGAAATTATTATTTTTGGATAGAACGTTATATTTCCCGTCCCCGGAGAAAACCAAAAACAGGGAACTGGAGTAAAGTAATCAGAAGATCGCAAACAACAGTCCCGCATTCGAATGAAGGCTTATTTGGAAAAAAAACTAAAGTCATTGGCAGTTCTTTACCAGGACGATGAAAGGACCAAAGCGAGTGAAGGAGAAAGAATACGAGGATGCGTAAGTCAGATGTATGCACTTAAAAGAGAGAAAGGAAGGAATTTTCTGAAATTATGCGTACTTAAATGGTTCAAATGGCTCTGAGCACTAAGGGACTTCACTGCTGTGGTCATCAGTCCCCTAGAACTTAGAACTAACCTAAGGACATCACACACATCCATGCCCGAGGCAGGATTCCAACCTGCGACCGCAGGGGTCGCGCGGTTCCAGACTGTAACGCCTAGAACCGCTCGGTCACAACAGCCGGTATGCGTACTTAACTATATAGTTTCGCCCGAAGAAGTAAAATACTTAAAGCTAACAGAATAGTTGAATCTAGTGCCATATGCGTTAATGAACGCTGCGAACTATGTGGGGAAAAGCAGGAGATACTTCTTCCATGTTCTAATGAAGGTGGAGTACCGTAACACTTAACGACATTTATTAGCAATACACAGAAATGGATATTTTTGGTTACAAAATTACATGCCGCTTATGTCATCGTGTTTACGCTCCGGTACACTTGGTATGTATAAAAAGTCGGTGCGGCTTTAAGGCTCGCGGGCCACAGAACTACAAAAGAAAGAAAAAAGGAGTGGCACTTGTATGTTCTCTTTTTAACAAAGGGTGCATTAAGCGTCGAAAGTCCATCTCACTTCACAGTGGAATATTGTAGTAGCGGTGTTTACAAAACAAGCGATTCAAATGTTACGCTTGCTCCATGTGGGGGCGTTCAGTACGAGTGAGCTTTGTTCGCGAACCTCTCTCTCTCTCTCTCTCTCTCTCTCTCTCTCTCTGTGTGTGTTTGTGTGTGTGTGTGTGTGTGTGAGGAGGGTTGTTGGAGGGGGGGCTGCGCTACTCGTTCTGCGCCGGAAACTCGCCACTCGAACAAAACAAGGCAAGCAATCACGGAAGTGTTGGCCCACGCGCTGGGGTCGCAGCTACGCTAAGAAAGTGGGGAGTCGGGGACCGGCGCGGGAACATTAATTTCGAGATAGGATTGTCCTCCTCGCTCGCTCGCGGCGCCTTGTCTCGTGGTGGCGAGCGCCAGCACGTTTGGAGGGAAATGCCCGCCCTCTTTCTCCTTCTTGCGCTTCAATATCGCAGATGAGATTCGAATGTAAGAGTAACGGAGGAAGTAATCTTCACGGAGCGCCAACACAGCAGCAGGGCCTCTCACGTGCTCTGCTGAGGAATCTGCAACGCTTCAGAAGGTTAACTCCCCCGTCGGTTAAAGGCGTTTGAACACACTTCCCTTATGTCGCCGTGCTGAAGTGCCACTCAGTTAACTGAAGCCGGAAACCGAAATTGGGAAACCGTTTTTCACTGCCGTGCTTAACTGTTAAGCCTCCACCTATCTTGCTACCCCTATCAAATATCCGTATTCGAGTGTCTCTTTTTTTACACGAATCGTGCCTGTAAGCTGACCCATCTTCGTCTTCCCGATGCAGTGAAATTAACAGCGATTTCGTTATATTTGTGATAGAGATAGTATACATCTTCCCTACGAATGTCAGCGAATTCACAAGGTAAAGCGGAAGGAGTTTGTCCTAGAGAACATGTTTAACCCTAGAAATTGGCACCCGGGGTCAGTCTGACTCTGGAGTTACTTCTTTGTTCCTGTGCATGCGCCACCGCACATACACAGCCCACTACCACTAACGTAAATTTGGCATTGATTAAGATCTACCACAGGACGGACATTGTAAATTGTGAGACACTGTTGTTTAATTCATTTAACAGGAGTGTTTCTTGATCAGTGATCGTGTCCGTAGAGTACACATTGTGTAACTATTCTGTTGCTGAGTGTGAAGGACATTTATGCGAAAATGGCGTGCAGGAATGACATTTTACCTACGGAGGATGCTATACGGGAAGCATCGTTAGTGTTCAAATGCGTCCGAATTCCTAAGGAACCAAATTGCTGAGGTCATCAATCCAAAGACTTTCACACTACTTAAACTAACTTATGCTAAGAACAACACACACACACACACCCATGCCAGAGGGAGGACTCGACCCACCGGTGGGAGGGGCCGCGCAATCCAAGACATGGCTCCTCAAACCGCGCGGACACTCCGCGCGACAAGCATGGTTAGAAAAGCTCAATCATGAAAGTAACGTAAGTGAATTTTCTGGTGCAAGTGATTCAGAAACTGATCCTCCTGCAGCATTTACGGACAACGCCAAAAATGTTCAGTCTGTCAAACCTTCAGACGGCGATGAAGAAAATACAATCTTCCACGGCAAAGCGTGATCACTGTTGGAACACAGGTCTCCCTATCAGAAGAGACCGACCAGTTGCTGATAATATTGTAGCCCATATTCCAAGAGTGTGGAAATAATTGAAGAATGAATGAATTTCAAACAATTAGCAACACCTCAAAAATTTGTGTGACATGTGTATTTCGTGAAATGAATACCATCTAATTAAACTGCAAACAAAGCCATTAGATCGGGATAACTTTCAATTTTCATCATGAAAAGCCTCCATGTTAGTATGAAAGACTACGTAATTTGAAATTTTGGATGGATTAATACTAATATTGATTGAAAAATGCGTAACAGAGGTGAAACAAAATACATTTAGGAATAAGAGTCCAGTTACACTATAAGACAACGTATTTGTCTGCATTGTCTTCCTCCGCAGCAAGCACAGAAATATTTGTTTTGTAAATAAAAATCGTCTTCTCTTGCTACACTGTTTTTTATTCTTCGAGAAGCGTTTCGGCTATTTTTACTTTAAGCCATTATCAGTGGGATATTTAATGATACAGTTATGATACACTTTTGTTTCATATACATTATTCGTATATTATAAAACAGTTCACTTCCCGCTTTTTGTATAAGTAAATGATAACTTATATTTTTACGCGTTTGCCAATTAAGAACTGTGTCTCCACAGTAATGAATAAATGTGTTAAAACTTTACGCGTGATGCGGCTCTTTACCGTTCATTTCAGTGTTTATGACGTAATATCTCTTGAATTATGTGTCATACAATGATGTATTTGTGTAGGTACATTCGGCGACGTATCTGGATACTGCCTGCGAAATATGATGTGGATAGAGTTTGTAGCGAAATGGCTCTGAACACTACGCGACTTAACTTCTGAGGTCATCAGTCGCCTAGAACTTAGAACTAATTAAACCTAACTAACCTAAGGACATCACACACATCCATGTCCGAGGCAGGATTCGAATCTGCGACCGTAGCGGTCGCTCGGCTCCCGACTGTAGCGCCTAGAACCGGACGGCCACTTCAGCCGGCAGTTTGTTGCAAATATGAAAAATAAATTTAAATGTTATTCATGATGCGGTAGTTTTTCACGCATGTCATTGCTTATGACTTAGTATCTCTTGAACTATGTGCTGTATAATGCTGTATCTCTCTAGGTAAATTCAGTGTCGCATGTGGATACGAACTTCAAAACTTGCTGTGAACAGAGTTAGTAGCAAAGAAGTAATAAATTGAAATGGCATGCAAAACACGGTAGTTTTTCACGCATGTCAAGGTTTATGACGTCACATTTCCTGAAATATGTGTGGTACTGCAATACAATTCTGTAGGTGCCCTTAGCAACGTATGTGGATACTTTCTGCGAAATTTATTGTGACTAGACTTTGTAGCACAGAAGTAATAAATTGAAATGCCAAGCATGACGCGGCTGTTTTTCACGCATTTCATTTCTTATTATGTCATATCTGCTGAACTATGATGGGCAGGTGGTTCTTACGCAGGCAGAGGTTACTTCCTAATTGTAAGGGATGCGTGTACCAAGTTTGGCTGAAATCGGTGGTGATTTACGAGGAGATGTGGAATACAAACACACACATATAGACACACTCACACACACACGCACACACACACACACACACACACACACACACACACACACACACACACACTTACACACACACAATATCAAATGGTTCAAATGGCTCTGAGCACTATGGGACTTATCTGAGGTCATCAGTCCCCTAGACTTAGAACTACTGCAACCTACCTAACCTAAGGACGGCACACACATCCATGCCCGAGGCAGGATTCCAACCTGCGACCGTAGCAGCAGCACGATTCCGGACTGAAGAGCGTAGAACCGCTCAGCCACAACGGCCGGCTACACACACACACACACACACACACACACACACACACACACAAACACACACACATGCATTAAAACATAAAAGACTCAAGAGATCTGGGAATAACTTCCGTGTTAGTAGTGTGAGCTATGTAGTGCATAAACTGTAGAGGAGGACAGATACTGGACGGTATCGAACTGATAATTTAGGTCGTAGCGAATAAGTGCTACTCTGAGACGGTGAGTTTTGCAGAAGAGAGGAATTCTAGGCGGATCGCATTAAACCAGCCAGAATACTGGAGAAAAAAAACTACAACTATGTCATAACACTTCTAATTTTCGACAATTCGCTAAAGTTTTTGAAGTATGCTTTTACTGTCTGATACTGTGCAGTAAGGTGGGTTCGTTAGACTAATAACGGTCCGAATTTAACCGCCAAACTAAGGGAGAAATACATCTTTCTGCAGTGCGAAAAAATTACGTTATTAAGACATTTTATAGCTGATGTAAGGAGTAAAATAGTAAATTTCGAAGTCTGAAGGCAACTTTTACGCAGGAACACCCATCCATTGTGCTATTTTGAAACTGATGATTGGAAAGCAACCGTTGTTTCGTATCTCTTGACTTGAAACAGTGCTCAACAGGGCTCATTCTTATTCTTCCATGAGCTACAGACTTTTGTGAAAGAACTACATTGGTTTCTCTAAATTATATTTGTATCCTTGTGAACAGAACTGTTTCGAATATTAACCCTCACTATACAAGAAAAGCGGGTGTGCTTTATGCCCACATTTCGAAGTTATTGTCGTGTTGCCAGTAATCGTGTTGCCAGTTACTTTATTATTTAAAATTTTAAAAATATATATATTTATTGTTTTTAGTGAATTCTTCTGCCAAATTGCATAACTGGTTTAAATTTTTCAGTTAAATTTACTGTTAATAGCGGTGGCCTCTTTCCCCGGTGAATGGCATATTCAAAATTTTGAGGTTTAGAATTTGACTCACACATCACTATCTCTTTAGAAAGTATGTTGTGGGGAAAAGTCAGCGAAACTAAGGATTTTTGCATTTTTATCCACCTGTCGGTTTTAAGTGTCATTAAAAATGCTTTGATATTGCTACGAGTGTGCTAAAATGTTTTATCAGGTCCTGGGCTCAACTTACTTGTCAGTATCTCTTTAAAAGTATATTGTTAATGTAAGTCCATAACATTTTACAAAAACTTTTTCTTTTTTTTTTTTTTGGGTGGACATAACGTCCCCCTCAGTTAACTCGCGTTACAGAAAATGCGTTGGTATTGCTAGGATTAATCGTACACCAAAACACACTCTCTAGACTCTAGAGCAGAGGCCACCAAACTACGGCTCGCAGGCCAGTTTCAGCCCAAGATATTAATTTATTCGGCCCGCCAACTGGACTCCAGTATCCTTGATAAAATATAAGCAACAGAGGCGTTATGACATAGTTTACACTTAAGTTTTATATTTAGAATACTTGGAGGTTTCGGCTACGGTGGAGACCTCCTGGCTGCTTTGTGCCTTAGATTTACTGTGCTCAATCATCAGGACACAGTTGGGAGATTTGCAAATTCTGGGCGCACTATTCATACACTGCATCATACAACAGTGGGAAAGACTTAGGTACTTCTTGTGTACTGAAACCAGTTGTTTCTGTTGTAAACTTCATTCGGGGACATTCACTCAATCATCGACAGTTCCACGAGTCCCTTTCAGAAACGGATGATGAATTTCTTGGACTTGTCTGATTAAACAGCAGTGAGGTGGCTCAGCTGTGGTAAAGTTTTGTTTCACTTCTACAAGCTCCGAACCGAAATTGATGTTTATTCTCATGGAAAAAGATACAGGTGATGCTCAGCTGTCAGATACTACCTCTTTCTCAAATTTCTCATTTTTCATCGACATCACATTCCACGTCAGTGAAATAAACTTGAAATTTTGGGGAAAGAATGACTTCTTCAGAATTATTTCGGAGTTAGCTGTGAGTGTTTTGAGGCACAGCTGGAAGAAGGAAATTTTTGTCATTTCACTGTCTCAGAGTTTTTGCTACAATCTTCGGAGACACCAACCTTAATTTTTCCAAAAAAAAAAAAAAAAAAAAAAAAAAAAAACCAAGAAAAATCTTTGTGATTGGGAAGGTACTTTTTGGAGAGATTTTAATATCTTGACACAAATCAGGGTGACAGTCTTTTGTTCCAAAATCCATTTTATTATATCCATGATGGTGTGCCAGTTGAGCTACAGTTGGAGGTCACTGATCTGCAAGAAAATGGCTTGATGTAAGAGGAGCACAAACAAGAAAAACTTAATGAATTTTACCGTTGTTTCCTGATGCTGAGTTTCCGAAACTGAAGAAATTTGATGCTTGTATGGCATTAGTGTTTGGCACATCTAATGTTAGTGTGCAAATGTTTTCGAAAGTTAAGTATGTTAAGGCAGTACAGTGAACGAGATTGACTGATTAACACTTAAAAACTGCAAAAATACCAAAGCAAACATAGATAATGTCTTGAAAGCCAGATCTCACTACAATCTCAAACGAAACTTATGAAGCCTCAGACATCTGTGATGTCTATGATGTACAATGCAGACTAAAGCGACAAATGAAAGTTTGTACGTACGAAGGTCAGGATTCGACACCGGGTCTCCTGATCACTAGACAGGTGAGCTAACCACACGCCACCCTGGCACAGTAGCTGCACCGAGCTGCACGGACTGCTGTGGCACCCTCCTTCCTCACACCAAATTCCCTCTCACGCCTCAGCCCACTTCGTATCCCCTGTAAACTCAAACAGCAGTGCAGAGGCTCACCAGCTGCATTGGAATCGCACCTCAGCATCGAACTAAAGGGTAGATCCTGCCTGCAACCCAGGCGTAGGTGCTTTAATCAAGTGAAACTATACAGGGTGAGTCACCTAACTTTACCGCTGGATATATTTCGTAAACCACATCAAATACTGACGAATCGATTCCACAGACCGAACGTGAGGAGAGGGGCTAGTGTAATTGGTTAATACAAACCATAAAAAAATTGCACGGAAGTATGTTTTTTAACACAAACCTACGTTTTTTAAAATGGAATCGCATTAGTTTTGTTAGCACATCTGAACATATAAACAAATACGTAATCAGTGACGTTTGTTGCATTGTAAAATGTTAATTACATCCGGAGATATTGTAACCTAAAGTTGACGCTTGAGTACCACTCCTCCGCTGTTCGATCGTGTCTATCGGAGAGCATCGAATTACGTAGGGATCCAAAGGGAACGGTGATGGACCTTAGGTACAGAAGAGACTGGGACAGCACATTACGTCCACATGCTAACACCTTTTTATTGGTGTTTTTCACTGACGCACATGTACATTACCATGAGGGGTGAAGTACACGTTCGACGGGCGTTTCATAGGACGTGGAGGACGCATAAATTGGCCAGCCCGTTCTCCTGATCTTACACCTCTGGACTTCTTTCTGTGGGGTACGTTAAAGGAGAGGATATGAAACAACGTATTGTGGTAGCCTGCGGCGACATTACACCAGATGTACTGCGGCGTGTACGACATTCATTACGCCAGAGATTGCAATTGTGTGCAGCAAATGATGGCCACCACATTGAACATCTATTGGCCTGACATGTCGTGACACACTCTATTCCACTCCGTAATTGACAACGGAAACCACGTGTGTACGTGTACCTCACCCCTCATGGTAATGTGCATGTGCGTCAGTGAAAAAGACCAATAAAAAGGTGTTAGCATGTGGACGTAATGTGTTGTTCCAGTCTCTTCTGTACCTAAGGTCCATCACCGTTCCCTTTGGATCCCTACATAATTCGGTGCTCTCCGATACACACGATCGAACAGCGGAGGAGTGGTACTCAAGCGTCAACTTTATGTTACAATATCTCCGGATGTAACTAACATTTTACAATGTAACAAACGGCACTGATTACGTATATGTTTATATGTTCAGATGTGCTAAGTAAACTAACGTGGTTCCATTTAAAAAAACGTAGGTTTGTGTTAAAAAAACCTACTTCCGTGCATTTTTTTATGGTTTGTATTAACCAATTACGCTAGCCCCTCTCCTCACGTTCGGTCTGTGGAATCGATTCGTCAGTATTTGATGTGGTTTACGAAATATATCCAGCGGTAACGTTAGATGACTCACCCTGTATAGGTCCACAAACCTTTACAAGTCTCAGACATCTCTGATGTACATATGCAAACTGATGTGAGATATGACAATTTGTACCATCTCAGGATTCTAACCCAGGTTTCCTGCCTCAATAGGCCGATGCGCTAGACAAAATTCCACACAGGCAGACTTCTCTTGCTGCTTCGTTTCAGAGATTCCCGCACACAAGATCTGATGAACCTATATTTTTGCTAAGGCCGCCATTTTTATAACTTTTTAGTAAATAAATATATTGGTAGTCCTTGTTTTATTTGGACTCTCCGTGCCACTCACCCATGATTAACATGGAATGATAAACTTAGTTTCTCGTTTTTTCCTTTTTTTTCCTTTTTTCCGGGGCTTTCATTCTGGTCTGCAAGTGTTGTATGGAATGATGATGTGGCCTGTGCTCGAGATCTGTCAGTTATCCGGCCTGCTGTGAGAAAGTTTACTGATCCCTGTTCTAGAGCATGCTAATGCTAACAGAAAGCTTCGTACTAATTACGAATTATCAGGAATATTATGACATAGTAAATATAGACGCTTGTATTGTGCTGGTATTGTGCCATTGGTACCTTGATACGTACCCATTTCAGTATGTTTGTAGGTACTTCTATTTGTCTAAAAGGCTTCCTGCAAACAAGTTGCATAATTTACGACCTGATGTTTTCTGCATGGACGTAACTGTGTGGACTATGGCTGTCAGTATAGACTTACCGTTTTGTGACCATGTGTTCGCACCTCAACTCCTGACGTGCGGTCCAGGGAAAAATGAACACTGATAGCTTGCCCTTACCACTTGTACTTGGACTTACTAACTAGTTTATAAACATAATACTCTTAGTACCTGTAATTATTAGTCAGCAAATGAACTAAACACTGATGTAATGTTGTTCAGTACGTTATCCTCACTCATCAACAAAAATACCTGCGTTTATACCTCTATGTGAACATGGTGTTTCACGTAACTCTGAGAATAGGTTCCTTACGCCAAAACCAGGAAAAAATGACTTATAAACTTAGTCTCTAAAATGCATACCAAGACGTGTGTTTCAGAGTTGCAACGAAGAACAAGTGGTCATACCTCTTAGGGTGTCCATTTTAGGGCCCAAGTTTTTTCTTGTATTGGTTTAAAGAACATGTCTCCAATTATTGTAGAAGTACTTTCGAAACACCCTATATGAGGCAGCAGGGGTTCTACTATGCTTCCTTACGCTACTTCTGCTGAGGAACTGCTCACATACTGCGTTTATCGCTATTCCATCCTTAGAGATAAATACATATCTGGAAGGGTACTTCATATTCTTTTCCTGTTTGTAAAGGAACACGGCAATGTTGTCTGGGATATCCTTCAAGGGCACTTTACCCTGCCTAGTTGTTTTTCTGTCCTTCATGCACAATGGCAGCTGTCCTTCGTGAAGTGTAACAGTTGTGTGTTTAAGTGTATCTTGTGATTGTAGGTGACTGGAATGGGTGTGCGTCGTGTGGTATCATGCTCTCTTGGATGATGATGATGATGATGATGATGATGATGACGAGTCTTCTCAAATAGCAGCAACGGGTCCACCAATCTTAATGTACCATTCCAAGGGGCCTATCACTATTAACAGTGTCACAGGCCCTCACTCCTTGAGGCACTCCTGAGGGATTTGGAATTTAATCTAGGATGTTGGCGCAAAATCTGATGATCAGAAACTTTAAGCTTCCACCTCACCTCCCTTTGCCGTACGGGCAAACAGAAAGCAGACATAGGCACGAGGCGTACCTAGGCATTTACCGATCTCAGTGATGACCAAGCTCCTGGGTTTCTTCCGTGATCTCAGAAGAACCGGTGTATTCAACGATGCAGAGGCGTTGGTATGTACTTTTTCTGGCAGCCGAACATTAACTTTTAAAGTGATTGCTCGGTAAGAGAACACTGATTTTTTCTAAAAAAAAATTCACTCGTATATGCTCTGTTATAATACGAATTGAAAGATTTTGTGAAATTCGAAAGAAAAATGTAGAAAAAAAATATAATTAGTTCAACTGAATGTGTATGGGAACACAGGTATTGTGAAGGAAGGGTGTGTGAATCACATTGCGACAGAAAAAAATATGGTGAAGGGAAGTCGAGCACAAAACGTGATTCTCGGTAGAAAAGCACGTGGAAGTTTGAAAGAAGAAGCAGTTGTAAAGCTGACTCTTTATTATACAAGAGTAGTTGCTGACGATGCTCCAGTTACTACGGTAATGAAGAGTGCAGTCGATGCCACACTATGTCACTGCATGAGCACAGACGAGAAACCGCAATACATAAAGTGTGAAAAAATGGTGAGAATGCTTGGTGTTTCTTTAATCGTGCCCATGACAAAGGAGAATCACATAAAACTGCTATCCATATTGCTCTCAGACCATTTGTGGTTGTTAGAATGATATATGTTTATCGGAAGCTGGCATCTGATTCAATTTTCTCGAGATGGAATGCTGGAAAGACTCAAAATGTAAATGAGTGACTATGCAGTATAATCTGAGGGAAGTGTCCAAGAATGCATTTGTGCCCAAAAGAAAAGTAGAACTAGCTGTGACAGAAGCTGCTTCACATTTCTCTGACAGAAGCAACAATGTCAACAGAGACCTCTCCACTCCTGTCAGCCATAAGGAAGTGAAGGAGCAAAGTTAGAGACGAGCGAAGGAAGAAGCAAAAGGCCAAACGGTGCCTAGAATTTGAAAAAGGAAGACGACATGCAGCCAGACTGATGGCTATTCAGGCTGAGGAAGTTCAGAAGAGAGCAGGAAGAAGAAGTTAGAGCCCAGCTGGATTTTAAATAAAGGACGGGGAGGTATTGTGTTGTGTAACTTCGGATGTATTTATCTCTAATTTGTGAAACTGAACATTCCAATACAACTTTTTCATAGTAAATACGCCCTAAATTTCATGAAATTTATAGAAAAATCTTACTATCAGTGCTAATAATCTTGAGTATAATTTTGGAGCCGGCCGGGGTGGCCGAGCGGTTCTAGGCACTACGACTGCTACGGTCGCAGGTTCGAATCCTGCCTCGGGCATGGATGTGTGTGGTGTCCTTAGGTTAGTTAGGTTTAAGTAGTTCTAAGTTCTAGGATACTGATGACCTCAGAAGTTAAATCCCACTGTGCTCAGAGCCATTTGAACCATTTTTTTATAATTTTGGAAAAAACAAAAATACGTAGAAAAGGAGATATTGATCAGTGAATGTCTTTATTATTTCAATAAACGGATTCAGAACATTGAAAATTAATTTGAAAGCTACCTTAAGAGGAATCCAAATAGCTTACGCGAAACTTTTCCTCTATATTATTAAATACAGCCTTCAATCATTAAAAAAATTACTACGTGACAGAAAATTTTCAAAAACCCTTCAGAATATAATGAAATAATAAGTACTCAAAAACTGTTTGGTACATGGAGTTGTAACTCTGTAGTTATGTTTAGTAATACACAGAAATTGTATCTTATAAATTTGTGACCAGTTTATTAATTATGGAATAGGTTTTTCTTTATACCAGAGTATCCCCTTAAGAGAGCAATGCAGTTGAGGATCCGAATGGAACAATGGTTAGTACACTGGGCTCGATTCGGGAGGACGGTGGTTCAGATCTCTTTTCGTTCGTCCTGATTTATGTTTCCCTAAATAGCAAATACCCAGAATGAGATTTTCACTCTGCAGCGGAGTGTGCGCTGATATGAAACTTCCTGGCAGATTAAAACTGTGTACCCCACCGAGACTCGAACTCGGCACCGTTGCCTTTCGCGGGCAAGTGCTCTACCATCTGAGCTACCGAAGCACGACACACGCCCGGCCCTCACAGCTTTACTTCTGCCAGTATCTCGTCTCCTACCTTCCAAACTTTACAGAAACTCTCCTGGAAATACCATTTGGAAAAAGTGGCAGGTTTTCTCTCCCGACTCCGAATTTGCTCTTCGTCTGTAACGACCTCGAAGTGTACTGGTTGTTTAGCCCTTACTCTCCATCCTTGATCTCTTTAGTGTGGACAGGTGCTGTTTTGGTGAGAGAACATTCATATGTCCACGTCGTGTGCTACGACCTCGTACCGCTTGCCGTCTACCAGACATTCGGTATCCTTTCACGTGCCACCGTTTCGAGGGTACCTCAATTTAGCGAATTCTGTCGCCGACGCAACAGTTCAGGGCTGTTGTCTTTAGGCTCTTCCAGCTCCCGTGCCCGCCAACTGGTAGTAGAGTGGCAATGGGCACGGAGGTCAAGCCATGAGGAAAAATAAGGACACATGTAATTTTTTTATATGTGTTGCACATATTTTTTGTAATACATTCAACACCTGTCAGAGGAGCACATTTCAGTGCAGCACACAGTTCTCAACCTTCGTTCATTAGGCAGCATAGTCTTATGAAAATCGCTGCAACTTTCATCGTAACTGAGATACCGTCGGCTGAATTACTGCTTCGCTGATGCCTCAGTTTAGTGTCCATTATGCAGAATAATTTCTCTCTCAGTAAAATTGTAAATGTATTGTGAAATCAGGGCCTCCAGTCGGGTAGACCGTTCGTCGGGTGCAAGTCTTTCAATTAGACGCCACTTCGGCGACTTACGCGTCGATGGGGATAAGATGATGATAATTAGGACAGCAAAACAGCTAGTCCCTGTGCGGAGAAAATCTCTGATCCAGCCGGGAATCGAACCCGGGCCCTTAGGATTGACATTCTGTCGCGCTGACCACTTTTTTATCTCATTTCGTTCTATATTGTTCGTAGAATTTTTTCGTGGTGGACGTCCGAAGACACACGTTCAGGTTGTTGGTAGATGCGTTTATTCATTTTTTTTTTATTACAGAGGGTAGCTAAGACCTCTGGTCGAACACGCTGTGCTACCGTGCCAGCAAAAAAAATTATACACTGCACTTTTTTTTTTGTTTTTGTTCGGTATTGTTCGTTGCGTTTGGTCTGGGCGGACGTCACAAGACATCCGTTCAAGGTGATCGTTGATTCCTTTACTCAGTTATTTATTACAGAGGACAAGCAGCCTTCTGGCCCAACACGCTGAGCTACCATGCCGGCTATCGTAGTTGCTAACTTTGCTTTAAAATCTTCATCCCTTCCCCATTAAACAATTAGCGATCTCTGATTGCTCATTATCAACACTAAGGGTATCAACAAATACAAAAGCCGTCCGTGGTGGCCGAGCGGCTCTAGGTGCTTGAGTCCGGAATCGCGCGACTGCTACGGTCGCAGGTTCGAATCCTACGTCGGACGCGGATGTGTGTGATGTCTTTAGGTTTGATGACCTCAGATGTTAAGTCCCATAGTGCTCAGAGCTATTTGAACCATCTGAACAAGTACAAAATGATTCGGTTAATTTAAAAACATTTTGAAACTCGAGTTCGTTTATTTATTCTTTTAAGTGATATCCAGTCCATTAATTGCAAAATGTTACTATAATAAATATAAAACAGTTTATTTAAATACTTCAGCCACACTTCACAGGGGACTGATGACGTGAGATGTTAAGTCCCATAGTGCTTAGAGCCATTTGAATTTGAGCCACACTTCACATATATAATGCGGTGACAAATGCCGTGGGATGGCTACATTCACATGTAAAGATGACAGTAGTATCGCGTACCCAAAGCATAAAGGGGCAGTGCATTGGCGGAGCTGTAATTTGTACTCAGGTGATTCATGCTGAAAGATTTCCGACCTGATTATCGCCTCATGACGGGAATTGACTGACACTGAATGAGGTGTGGGTTGGGTTGTTTTGGGGAAGGATACCAGACAGCATGGTCATCGGTCTCATCGGATTAGGGAAAGACTGGGAAGGAAGTCGGCCGTGGCCTTTCAAAGAAACCATCCCGGCATTTGCCTGGAGCGATTTAGGGAAATCACGGAAAACCTAATCAGGATGGCCGGACGCGGGATTGAACCGTCGTCCTCCCGAATGCGAGTCCAGTGGGCTAGCCACTGCGCCACCTCGCTCGCTAACGAGCTATGATAGTTATAACTAGACGCATTGGACATTTAATTTGGGCAATCTTTAGGTAATTCAATATTCCGAGCTCCACAGTGACAAGAGGGTGCCGAGAATACCAAATTTCAAGCATTTCCTCTCACCACGAACGACGCAATGGCCGACGGCCTTCACTTAAAGACAGAGAGAAGCGGCGTTTGCGTAGAATTGTCAGTGCTAACAGACAAACGACACTGCATGAAATAACCACAGAAATCAATGCGAGACGTACGATCAGCGTATCCGTTAGGACAGAGCGGCGAAATTTGCCGTGAATGGACTATGGTAGCAGGCGACCGACGCGAGTGTCTTCGCGAACCGCACGGCATCGCCTGCAGCTCCGCTTCTGGGCTCGTGACCATATCGATCGCTCCCTAGATGACTGGAGAACAGTTACCTGGTCAGATGAGTGCCGATTTCAGTTAGTAAGAGCTGACAATATGGTTCGAGGGTGGCGCAGGTCTCACGAGGCCATGAGCCAGGTTGTCAACGAGGCACAGCGCAAGCTGGTGATGTCCCCTTAATGGTTTGGGCTGTGTTTGTATGGAATGGAATGGCTCTTCTGCTCCAGTTGAACCGGCCACTGACAGGAAATTGTTATGTGTGACTACCTGGAAACCATTCGCAGAAATTCGTGGGCTTCCCAAACAACGATGGAATTTTTGTGGATGATAATGCTTCATGTCATCGGGACAAAATTGTTCGCGATTTGTTTCAAGAACGCTCTGGACAGTTTGAGCGAATGATTTGGCCACCCAGATCACTCGAAATGAATCACATCAAACGTTTGTTGGACATGAGAGGTCAGTTCGTGCACAAAGTACTGAACCGGGCAGTACTTTCGCAGTTATGGTCGATTATAAAGACTGCATGGATCGATATTTCTGCGGGTTATGCGGGTTACTTACAACGACTTGTTAAGTCCATGCAACGTCGTGCTGCTGGTAGATGTTTAACAGTGCGAAACACGCATGTAGCTCAGACGCAGTTCTCTGAAATGAAATAACACTTCAATTAGCGCCATATTATAATTTTCTTAATAGGTCTATTATGACACTGAAAAATTAGAAATACCTTGTCTACATTAACATTTTCTGCAACTGGCCTCAATTATGGAAATTCATTCCCGAACTCAACCTTACACTTGCAGTCTTTATTCCGGCGTGTGATTACTTTTCCTGCGACTTATCACACTCCCATCGATTCTGAACACACTATTTCCACAAATAAATCAGTTTTAGAACTTTAAATGTATGATGATTTACGATAAGTGTTGAACCTGCCCGCGAAATGGAAGGAACTATGCGCCTTCTTGCATGGAATGGAAGAACACGATGCAGTACTACTTGTGACATCACATCCGTCTCAGCTAACATCACATAACCCCCCTCCCCAACCCCTGTCGTGAGAAACATAATCTGCATCGTCAGGGGTGGATTTAGAGTATTTTCCTGGTAAGGCGGAGGAGACACAAGCTTTGACGTCAACAATCATCCATGTCACAGCAGAACACTGTGTATCTGTCTATGATAAGGTACCTATGCGTTAACTTCAAGGAGGTCTTCGCAAAGACTTAATCTGAATCAGATGCAATGTTTTATGGATATTTTACTGGTTTAATTACAGCAAAGTAAGTCAGACGTTTTATATAGGTATAAAATAACATATACTCTGAAAAATACTGCTCTCGCGAAAATACTGCAAGTTTAGTGTTGAGTTAAATTTTCGACCGAAAACTTCTAGCAATTCTTCTATTGTAAATTTGATGTTCTTGCTGATGTGCATGAAAGTTAAGCCGTTCGCTCCGCTTTTTTCAATGGTGCTACGAAGAGAAGTTTTTATGTGTCGCAGTGCAGAAAATTATCTTTCTGCTGTGCTAGCAGTGATGGGCGCAATCGATAGGAGCTGAAAGAGGACTGCGAAGTTGGAACACAAGGTGAACTTTTACGAGCTTTTGGTGGATAGGTTGGCCTGTGGTCTTGTTTTCTCCACAACTAACTACAGATCATCAGTTCCCCCTCCGAAGCTGCGAAACATGGCAGATCATTTTAGTATATTTCAGCGCTCTTGAACACTTCCCAGTGGACCCATCACAAATGTGTGTTGGTGTTAGCTTCTTTAAATGACAAACAGTTTCAAGGTGTGCTTTTGGGAACCTATAGGCCACTTCGTCACACAAAAAATCCAAAACAGTAGTCCACATTGCCATGCTAAAGCATTCTTCATGTGACTCAGCTGGAAAATTCTTTCGAGTCATCTGTAGGGGGGTTGTTGTAGGAGCTTTTATCTCAGTGCCAAATTTCTCAGCAATTTCTTCTGCAACCGTAAAGACAGGGCGGAAGTGTAAAATACAGTCCTGATGAAGTTCTTTTAGGTTGTGGCACGCTACTTCCATGAGTTGTATTGCTTGGAATAGATCGATCTCCCTGTCTTACAGTTGTCGAGCGAGTACAATACTATCTCACGCAATGTGGCAATTACACATGAACTTACAATAACTTCTGATGACTGTACAGCATGAAGTAAGATAAATATAGTTTTTGGGGTGCACTCCTTCTACCGCGAATGTTGCATAGTTTCTGCAGCACAATAGTTAGGCGACGAACGATGTCTCAAAAATGCAGGACAGTGTCATGCAACTGCCGGCTGGGGTGGCCGAGCGGTTCTAGGCGCAACAGTCTGGGACCACGCGACCGCTACGGTCGCAGGTTCGAATCCTGCCTCGGGCATGGATGTGTGTGGTGTCCTTAGGTTAGTTAGGTTTAATTAGTTCTAAGTTCTAGGCGACTGATGACCTCAGAAGTTAAGTCGCATAGTGCTCAGAGAGATTTGGACCATTTGAACCATGCGTCCGGAAACGCTTAATTTCCATGTTAGAGCTCATTTTAGTTTCGTCAATATGTACTGTACTTCCTCGATTCACCGCCAGTTGGCCCAATTGTAGGAAGATAAAGTTGACTTCGGTGCTTGTGTTGACATTCGACTCATTGCTCTACAGTACTAGCATCAAGCACATCAGTACGTAGCATCAACAGGTTAGTGTTCATCACGAACGTGGTTTTTCAGTCAGTGCAATGTTTACAAATGCGGCGTTGGCAGATGCCCATTTGATGTATGGATTAGCACGGGGCAATAGCCGTGGCGCGGTACGTTTGTATCGAGACACATTTCCAGAACGAAGGTGTCCCGACAGGAAGACGTTCGAAGCAATTGATCGGCGTCTTAGGGAGCACGGAACATTCCAGCCTATGACTCGCGACTGGGGAAGACCTAGAACGACGAGGACACCTGCCATGGATGAGGCAATTCTTCGTGCAGTTGATGATAACCCTAATGTCAGCGTCAAAAATGTTGCTGCTATACAAGGTAACGTTGACCACGTCACTGTATGGGGAGAACCAGTTGTTTCCGTACCATGCACAGCGTGTGCAGGCACTATCAGCAGCTGATTGGCCTCCACGAGCACACTTCTGCGAATGGTTCATCCAACAATGTGTCAATCCTCATTTCAGTACAAAAGTTCTCTTTACGGATGAGGCTTCATTCCAACGTGATCAAATTGTAAATTTTCACAATCAACATGTGTGGGCTGATGAGAATCCGCACGCAATTGTGCAATCACGTCATCAACACAGATTTTCTGTGAACGTTTGGGCAGGCGTTGTTCGTAATGTCTTGATTGGGCCCAATGTTCTTCCACCTACGCTCAATGGAGCACGTTATGATTTCATACGAGATACTCTACCTGTGCTGCTAGGACATGTGCCTTTACTGGAGCTCCTGCACATTTCAGTCGAAGTGTTCGTACGCTTCTCAACAACAGATTCGGTGACCGATGGATTGGTAGAGGCGGACCAATTCCATGGCCTCCACGCTCTCCTGACCTCAACGCTCTTGACTTTCATTTATGGGGGCATTTGAAAGCTCTTGTCTACGCAACCCCTGTACCAAAGGTAGAGACTCTTCGTGCTCTTATTGTGGACGGATGTGATACAATAGGCCATTCTCCAGGGCTGCATCAGCGCATCAGGGATTCCATGCGACGGTGGGTGGATGCATGTATTCTCGCTAACGGAGGACAATTAGAACATTTTCTGTAACAAAGTGTTTGAGGTCTCGCTGGTACGTTCTGTTGCTATGTGTTTCCATTCCATGATTAATGTGATTTGAAGAGAAGTAGTAAAATGAGCTCTAACATGGAAAGTAAGCGTTTCCGGACACATGTCCACATAACATATTTTCTTTCTTTGTATGTGAGGAATGTTTCCTGAAAGTTTGGCCGTACCTTTTTGTAACACCCTGTATATTGGCATGTCGCTGTCCCATGACGTTTGTCACCTCAGTGTAAAGATGAAAACGTTACATAAAACCGTACAGCTAAACGGTAAGAGCTGGGAGATATTCCACCACAACTTGAAACGTGTACTTATTTTGATCGACAGTTACAAGCTATACAGAACTCACTATGGACACAATAACATCGCCAGTGTGTGGCCGAAGAATGATAAAAGATATCTTTAATCGATGTGGTTGTGGATACAGCCGGTAAGTCGACTGCAGGGTACAGATACGTTGGAACGTACAGGATGTGATACCATGGGATATTTCTGTTGCTGATGGTTACAGTGTTCCAGTGTGGATGATGGATAATCAGGCCGATAATACGGCCCTTACAGGGGAATGATACAGGACCAACTGTTGTATCACGATCATACGTTAGTTCCCTTACTCTACCTCGTATGCGACTTTTAGCAAGGAGGACACATCGTCACCTATTTTATAGAATAGTTTGAAGAAGAATCTGAGGTAGTCACACACGTCATTCCCTTCAGGAAAGAAGGCGTACAGATCTCCTAAATTCATGTGCATCAACTTTTCTCCCCGGCTTTGCTTACCGCCCCTTACTGGATTACACTCATCCCGCCCTTATATAATTTCTACTGGCCACCTCTAGGACGTCATCGAGCAAAATACGTACACTTTGGACACAGCTTTGATCAATGTTCGTAATTGTAAAGGATTTCCATTTCATGGTGCGGTCGTGAAGCAACCAGTATACAGCAGGGAGGTCTCATTCTGCCTTGTATCCACTGGTATACGGCACACAGAACGTTATCGGATGTTGCGCTTTTGGTCCATGACATGAGCACTTACATGCTTCTATTTAATACACTATGTATGACGAGGGCAGTTCATTTCTACCGGTGCCCTAATCGTGGCACGCAACACCTACTTACCAACACTATACTGGTCAATCTGAAGAAGCCTTGTGTTAGGCAAAAGACGCGCTTTGAATAAATAAAGTAATAAAACCAGTTCTGAAACGAAGACTGTTTTTTTTTTTCACCATATCCATGAATTTTGTATGGTAATCGGCCAGTCAGAGAGCAGAATGGTTCTCCAATGTTTTCAGTGTATCACATAATTCACTTCGCCAATGGCTCTATGCCGAATGGGCCCCTAGGATGACGTTTCCGGAAATTATTTTCACTAACATGTCGCATGATTTGGAGTGTTTGTTAGGTTAGTAGAGTCGTATCTCAGAGAAGCGCTATTTGAAGTCACAGCTCTCCGTCTTAATACGTTTTCCGTTGTTTCATTCTTCACTTAAGGCAACTAATGGGATTCAACCTTGTGGAAAAGTAAAATTAACGTTTTTCGATCTTTTTGATATATGCTCCTCTAATAAGCGCTTGATGTCCATGAGACCTTGAACGAGGGCCATCCCTTTCTTGCAATAATCTAGTTCCTTTCCATTCACAATAATCCTCACTTATATAATTTTCGGAAACACATTCAGCACAGACATTACTGAGTGTAGAACTTTCGTGAAATAGTTGTTCCATTGATTATTCATCCGTCTGGGTGTCATCTACATCTACATGACTACTCTGCAATTCACATTTAAGTGCTTGGCAGAGGGTTCGTCGAACCACAATCATACTATCTCTCTACCATTCCACTCCCGAACAGCGCGCGGGAAAAACGAACACCTAAACCTTTCTGTTCGAGCTCTGATTTCTCTTATTTTATTTTGATGATCATTCCTACCTATGTAGGTTGGGCTCAACAAAATATTTTCGCATTCGGAAGAGAAAGTTGGTTACTGAAATTTCGTAAATAGATCTCACCGCGACGGAAAACGTCTTTGCTGTAATGACTTCCATCCCAATTCGCGTATCATATCTGCCACACTCTCTCCCCTACTACGTGATAATACAAAACGAGCTGACCTTTTTTGCAACCTTTCGATGTCCTCCGTGAATCCCACCTGGTAAGGATCCCACACCGCGCAGCAATATTCTAACAGAGGACGAGCGAGTGTAGTGTAAGCTGTCTCTTTAGTGGACTTGTTGCATCTTCTAAGTGTCCTGCCAATGAAACGCAACCTTTGCCTCGCCTTCCCCACAATATTATCTATGTGGTCTTTCCAACTGAAGTTGTTCGTAATTTTACCACCCAGGTACTTAGCTGAATTGACAGCTTTGAGAATTCTACTATTTATCGAGTAATCGAATTCCAACGGATTTCTTTTGGAACTCATGTGGATCACCTCACACTTTTCGTTATTTAGCGTCAACTGCCACCTGCGACACCATACAGCAATATTTTCTAAATCGCTTTGCAACTGATACTGGTCTTCGGATGACCTTACTAGACGGAAAATTACAGCATCATCTGCGAACAACCTAAGAGACCTGCTCGGATTGTCACCCAGATCATTTATATAGATCATGAACAGCAGAGGTCCCAGGACGCTTACCTGGGGAACACCTGATATCACTTCAGTTTTACTCGATGATTTGCCGTCTATTACTACGAACTGCGGCCTACCTGACAGGAAATCACGAATTCAGTCGCACAACTGAGACGATACCCCATAGGCCCGCAGCTTGATTAGAAGTCGCTTGTGAGGAACGGTGTCAAAAGCTTTCCGGAAATCTAGAAATACGGAATCAACTTGAGATTCCCTGTCGATAACGGCCATTACTTCATGCGAATAAAGAGCTAGCTGCGTTGCACAAGAACGATGTTTTCTGAAACCATGCTGTCATTAGTGTGTTATGGTCTAACATGTGAGTGCACCATGAGCAGTTTACAAGTGATGTAGTATAAGTCCAAGGACTCATGATTTCCACGGAACGAAACAACACATTCATGTTCTACAAACGTCTTAGTCATTCAGCAACAACAAAGCGAAAAAGGAATGTGATTATGTTGTCTCGAAGATATTTTCATAGACTTGGTTCAAAATGGTTTAAATGGCTCTGAGCATTATGGGACTTAACTTCTGTGGTCATCAGTCCCCTAGAACTTAGAACAACTTAAACCTAACTAATCTAAGGACATCACACACATCCATGCCCGAGGCAGGATTCGAACCTGCGACCGTAGCAGTCGCGCGGTTCCGGACTGAGCGCCTTAACCGCTAGACCACCGCGGCCGGCTATAGACTTGTTGAACACCTTTCAGTACTGCACCAAAATTCGAATTACCATATTCCATTCTTACGACTCTTCAGTAACTGCTTATCTTAACGTTTCTCGTGTCAAAGAGTCTTCGTATACTGAATAATGAGGTTTATTAACGAGAAAGAATTGTTTTTCTGCGTGACATGCGGCAGCAACCACCTCCCTCTTTGCAAATGAAGGCCACTCCTGAAATAATGAGCTCTTCACGTTCTCGCTACGTATGTTGTGCTTACATAGCCAAGTTGGTACCGAGAAACAAAAGTGTTCGCCCTAACCTCACAGAGCGTCAACTTCGAAATGGGAACAACTGCGGTGACTGCTAACGCTAGTTTAGTCATTCGCTCACATAACAGGAAATACTTGCTTTTATTGTGGGATACTTTTCGTACGTAGCTGCAGGCATTTCCAAATATAAACAATAACAAAACGAATCATACAAACATTTCTAGGTACTTTACGCTCGAAAGGTATACAAAGCGATTTTTCGCAACGCCGAAGATAAATAGTGCTATGTCGGTAAAATATCGGGAAGAGTTTATCGTAGAGGTACATGTAAACGTTACATCTATCTGCAGGTGAAGCTGCAGTGATGCTGTACTGAAGGTTATTGTAGTTATTCATTTCAATACCTCAAATTAGTCACCTACACTACCCTGTTCTCGTGGACGAAGTAAAACCACCGAATTCTTTGAGCTGACTTCGTAAGATTGTGTGAGATTTATTATAAAAAATCTTAGATTCTCGTTTTTCGTATGCTAAATCAAAATTTCTTTCAAAAACGTATTTCTTACGGAAAGTCATTTTTCGTTGATCCTTGGTGATTGTGATGCCGGTGACGTAACATGAGCTTTTCCTACGGTCACTTTTCTCTCGGTATGTGAAAACTTCAGTTTGCCATAAGCTTCTACATTTGCGCTGTCCATGAACGCATCAGAACGCATATCATTAATTTTCTTCTCGTGAGTATAAATTTTTTACTAGTGATGCAACTAATAACAGGTAGGAGACCCATTTTCTACTATTTCAGAGGTGAAATGACGGAGATTTTATTCGATGAAGTAGCGGGACGTTGAATATGGGAATCACATACTTTTTTTTATGAAGTGTCACCAAGCCTTGTTGCATTCTCCGTTTTTGTCTAATTTTTGAAGAACGCATTGTTCCCTCTCTGAACTATTACAGAGAATATTTGTCGCTCTTTACGTCGGCGAATGTGGTAAGCTTAACTGACAAAACCACCCAGTTAGCTTCGGACCCAAGATCTCGGTATTTCTATGACGAGTGGAGTGCTATCACTCTGATAAATACAAGGTGTAATTAAAACACCCACGAAGAAACGACAAAGAATATAAATGCATAGGCTTCCGGGACCAGAGTCAATTAACATAAAAGGTTACTATCGTACCGCGTGCGACAGCGTGCGTACCTAGTATGTTCCAAAACGCTGCGCACAAAAAACGGATTTTCCGGCGCTCATACCCCGTGTTCTGGTTGTGATAAAAAGGTAGGCTGTTGGCTAGGGGCCATCTGTATACCCAAAAGAAGGATCCAGTTAGTCTCAGTATCCTATAGTACAAAGTCAAAGGATGAATATTACACACTTCCGCCCGCTTAGGCAACTGGAGAAAATCGATTGGCTCTTTTTAAATTTGATGTGGTTTACCTTGCCTTACCATTACTTCATAGGCGGCTCCTCGGAAAACCGCCCTAAAATGGTTTTTCTTACTATATTTTCGGCGTCATCATGGGACCAAAACCCAGCTGACGATTTCGAGACGGTTATACACCAAGGAATGGCTGACTTTTATAAAAGACTTGAAAATTTTCTTGATGTCTTTGTCCATTTTCAAGATACAGAGGTTCAAAGTCACTCTACTTTCACACGTAAAATCCGGTGTGACGCGGAATCTAAATAACAATTACCCGCAGCAAATAGCTCGTATTTTAACAGTATAATCTGTAAGCATTTATCTAGAAGAGCCGTCTCCCCATTTTCAAAAATCTTTATGCGTTATCGAGAAACATCCCAAAACCTTGTTTTCTTTTGTACCAAAATACATCTGCGGATTCCGAGACTGCTATACGCAGCAAATGGCTGTAATTTTTACACTCCGAAGATCCAGATCTCGCACAATCTTGAAAACGTTCTGGAGCAGCAGTAAAACGAAGAGAATAAGCGGAAAAATGCTTCTAACGGAGCACAAAAAATGCGAGCATGTTCCTGCTTATTTAACATACTCTGATTGAAATGTGGGTTAGCACCTGCCTCATTCTACCTTCCTCAGCACCTTTAAAATTTCCCAAAAATTTTGGCGTGCCTAACACATTAGCACCTTTTTATGCTGAGAGAAAAGAAGACAGTAGCAGTGGCAAAGAGACGGAAAGTAATAAATTCGATATCAGCAGTGGTATGTTATGGCAACCCCTCGTCGGAGGTTCGACTTCTCCCTCGGGGACGGGTGTGTGTGCTGTTCATAGCATAAGTTAGTTTAAAGAGTGTGTAAGCTTAGGGAGCGATGGGCTAAGCAGTTTGGTCCCATAAGATCTTACCAGAAATTTACATTTTTTTTTTTTTTTTTTTTTTTACGGAAAGAGTGAAGAGCGGAGAAGGCAGTGGAAGCGTCAGAGAATGAGAGGGAAATGACGACAGAGCAGCATAGTTGACAGTGGCAGAACAGTGCTAGGGAAAGGCTGAAGGACACAGTGCCAGGGGTGGGGGTTATGGGGGGGATAAGGTAAGTGGAAGTGGGTGAGAGCTGGCGATAATGAGAGACAGAGTGTACGACATCGAGGATGAGAGAAATAGTGGCAACGAGAAGAGACAACAGCAGTAGGAAGGAATGAATTAGATAATAGCAGTAAGACAGAGCAAGTGGGAGACACTGACAGTGAGAAGAGAAAGTAGTAGTTCGACTCTGGCCGTGACACAGGAGACAATGAAAGAGAGATACAAAACGATAATTACAATGAATTGGACTGAATAAGGGAGTGAGAAAGGGCAACTTGGAGTGGATGGACATGAGCGACTTACAGCGAAGGAGTAGTGTGTGTGTGGATGTGAGTTAGAGGTACGAGAGCTTGTAGAAGCTTGGAGTGAGCTATACGTTAAGAAAAAAAAGCGCAAATAGGTTTGCATGCCAAATGAGTGTGGAAATTTTTAAAGGTGTTGAGAAAGGTAGAATGAAACAGCCAGTATCCCACTTTGCGGTCAGTCTTTTAAGTAAACAGGGACATATTCGAACTTTGTGTGCTCCGATAAGAGCATTCCTCCGCTGGTGATACTAATTTGCTAAGGGGGAGTAAGCTGGTGAGTTGCTGTTGTTTATTGCTTGTTGTGTTGTTCGCTACGATTTGTGCGCATCGGCGAATGAGGCATGGACTCTTGTTTCCCTCGCGCTAGGCCCCAGTCGTTCGGCGGCAGGTTCTCGCCGATAGCCCTCGAGTCACGTATCGCTTGTGCGGCCTGGTGGACTCCGAGGCAACACTGCATCCTTCGTCTCCGTTACATCTGATTTCCTTGCCACAATCTTGCCGGTGTTCGGCCACTGCAGACTTAATGTGCTGTCATAGACGAATGTATCGCTCATGTTCTCGTACGCGTGATGCTGTCAGCCTCATCTACATCTACATCTACATCTATACTCCGCGAGCCACCTTACGGTGTGTGGCGGAGGGTACTTATTGTACCACTATCTGATCCCCCCTTCCCTGTTCCATTCACGAATTGTGCGTGGGAAGAACGACTGCTTGTAAGTCTCCGTATTTGCTCTAATTTCTCGGATCTTTTCGTTGTGATCATTACGCGAGATATATGTGGGCGGTAGTAATATGTTGCCCATCTCTTCCCGGAATGTGCTCTCTCGTAATTTCGATAATAAACCTCTCCGTATTGCGTAACACCTTTCTTGAACTGTCCGCCACTGGAGCTTGTTCAGCATCTCCGTAACGCTCTCGCGCTGACTAAATGTCCCCATGACGAATCGCGCTGCTTTTCGCTGGATCATGTCTATCTCTTCTATTAATCCAACCTGGTAAGGGTCCCATACTGATGAGCAATACTCAAGAATCGGACGAACAAGCGTTTTGTAAGCTACTTCTTTCGTCGATGAGTCACATTTTCTTAGAATTCTTCCTATGAATCTCAACCTGGCGCCTGCTTTTCCCACTATTTGTTTTATGTGATCATTCCACTTCAGATCGCTCCGGATAGTAACTCCTAAGTATTTTACGGTCGTTACCGCTTCCAATGATTTACCACCTATGGCATAATCGTACTGGAATGGATTTCTGCCCCTATGTATGCGCATTATATTACATTTATCTACGTTTAGGGAAAGCTGCCAGCTGTCGCACCATGCATTAATCCTCTGCAGGTCCTCCTGGAGTACGTACGAGTCTTCTGATGTTGCTACTTTCTTGTAGACAACCGTGTCATCTCCAAATAGCCTCACGGAGCTACCGATGTTGTCAACTAAGTCATTTATGTATATTGTAAACAATAAAGGTCCTATCACGCTTCCCTGCGGTACTCCCGAAATTACCTCTACATCTGCAGATTTTGAACCGTTAAGAATGACATGTTGTGTTCTTTCTTCTAGGAAATCCTGAATCCAATCACAAACCTGGTCCGATATTCCATAAGCTCGTATTTTTTTCACTAAACGTAAGTGCGGAACCGTATCAAATGCCTTCCTGAAGTCCAGGAATACGGCATCAATCTGCTCGCCAGTGTCTACGGCACTGTGAATTTCTTGGGCAAATAGGGCGAGCTGAGTTTCACATGATCTCTGTTTGCGGAATCCATGTTGGTTATGATGAAGGAGATTTGTATTATCTAAGAACGTCATAATACGAGAACACAAAACATGTTCCATTATTCTACAACAGATTGACGTAAGCGAAATAGGCCTATAATTATTCGCATCTGATTTATGACCCTTCTTGAAAATGGGAACGACCTGCGCTTTCTTCCAGTCGCTAGGTACTTTACGTTCTTCCAGCGATCTACGATAAATTGCTGATAGAAAGGGGGCAAGTTCTTTAGCATAATCACTGTAGAATCCTAAGGGTATTTTGTCTGGTCCGGATGCTTTTCCGCTACTAAGTGATAGCAGTTGTTTTTCAATTCCGATATCGTTTATTTCAATATTTTCCATTTTGGCGTCCGTGCGACGGCTGAAGTCAGGGACCGTGTTACGATTTTCCGCAGTGAAACAGTTTCGGAACACTGAATTCAGTATTTCTGCCTTTCTTCGGTCGTCCTCTGTTTCGGTGCCATCGTGGTCATTCCCTCTTGAACACGACTGCATTGTGTAAAGCGTCTATTTTGCCCTTCACTGAATATAGTGTATCCTGGAACTTGGGGCTCTTGTGGTCGATATGCTGGACATCAACCAGGCGAGAAAGTTTACCTAACTGGTCACTGATATTTTTCACAAGAGGTAAGCGCGCTGCTGGCTGCAGTTTGTAGATTTCTTGCCTATCTCGCTTCATCTTGTTAGTTTCCATGGTTGTTTGAAATGATTTATTCTTTTTCCTGATAAACTCAGAAAATATCTCTGAAAAGTAGCCTAATTTCGTGAATTATGAAACACTCGCATGATCAATCAATTTAGTGGTAATGCATTATGGTGCACTGGCGTAAGAATCACACAGTATTAGCTGAGATTATTTGCTGCTAGAGGATGTACGTGGAATATAACTGGCGCGTAAATAAACTTCCGCCGCTTTTGTAATCAACGAGTTATTATTGAAAAAGATCCAGCCTCAGGCAGACAGGATATACAAAATGAGTTACTGCATGAATAAAAAGTAACTATTGTGTAAAAAATCACAAACAATTTTCCGGGCGGGTGACTCTACGCATTATAATAACGAATGACAAAAATAGAAACTAAAAATTTAAAAAAATGCTCGATATCCCACATAAAGGTGGAGATTATTTTCCATTTTCAATTACATATTCGTTTTCTACATTTTACTGTTGCATTTCACGCAGTCAAAAGCATTTTTATGCTCTGTGTGTGTGTATGTGTGTGTGTGTGTGTGTGTGTGTGTGTGTGTGTGTGTTTGAGAGAAAGAGACAGAGAGAGATAGAGAGAGAGAGAGAGGGTGAGAGCCCTGTTTATGTTATTCAGCACGTTGACTTAATAAATTTTCATGGACAGTTTTCGCTCAAAGGCAGGCGTTCCAGCAACCGAATAATTTTTGTATTCAACTCCTCGGACGTTCACATGCTCTTCCTTCAATCAAAAATTCCTGCGATATAAACAACCTTACTAATATTCTGCCCGCAGGAACTTTGGAACTCACGAGTGATTGCTATCACCGAAACAGTGAAACACGTATTTCTCTTCTTTTTTTGACATAGAAGCCAAACTCAAATTTTTATACATTCATCTTTAGATTTGTTTTCGTCATGAAATATGTCATAAAAGTTCCATCCCCTATTTCACCTCTTTTCATTTGAGAAGTCAGAAACCAAATGTCGTTGATGTGGCTTTAAGTATAAGTAAGTGGTCCTCTAAAAATTACTTATTTAAAAAATACTGTCCTCCGCTATTTCATCCCCGTAGGGGCCAAATATCCAAAAATTCTGAAACACTTATTTCTTTGTTTCTGACCGAGAAACCAAATACTGATTTTGGTAGTCTTATTTCAAAATTTTCTTAATAGCGACATGCTTTCGGAAACCATTTCATCTCCTATTTCACCCCCGTACGGGTGGAATTTTGAAAAAAAAACTTCAGAGACAACACCTAAACCACACCGTATTGATTGGTTCTCGAGTCAGCTGACAGTTGATGGTTGGAGTGCTGACACATTATCTGCGTATCCAGTAATGCTGGCAACCGATGTGGTGTATATAGGGATCGTATCAACCTGTAGCGCATCAACAACAGCCTGAAGATGACGCATCGAAACTGGTTGCCACAAAATTAAATCATAAGGACGGCTGTAGGTGTTTTGTTTTGTCACAATGGTATATAAAAGTTTTGCAAATAAATATATCGGGGGCTGTGGATGAAGTAAGTCAGCTACAAATGCACAGTGTGGCCCCTACCGAAACTGGACGGAAGAGAAAAAAAAGTGAAGAGCTGAATGGTTACATCCAGTTATACAGTGATGTCGATAATCTCACGCGAGAAAAGGGTGGAATTTCTATATCTTCAAGAAAACTTTAGTTTAAATCATTAAGGACTGAGATACGGTAGAAGAGTGCCTTATAAAAATAAAGCATGAAGTTAAAGGGTACAAAATTGTTGTAATTGAAGTGTCAGTTCCATTAAATTAATGATAAGAGTTAATCCCGAAGATGAGCTTGATGAGGAATTAAGCCAAGTGCTGGTCAGTGTTGACATCAGGCACGGGTTATTTAAATGGTCATGATGGGCCCAGACTAACTGGTGCAATTGTGGGATCATAAGGGGAAAAATGTGTGAATTATAACGCGCAAATGCCTTGTAGACATAGTCGTATGTCAGCGGTTTCCACTAAGAAAAAAAAAGCATGAAGTTATACATAAATTTACATGGACACGCACTATGCTACAGAGAAAATACATTATAAGTAGAAATAAATCTTTTTAACATTTCATGACGTGGGAGTGTATAGAGGTGTAGGCTGTGGTACTAACCATTACCTTCTGAAAATTAAAATATATTTCTCAGTAATAAAATATGTTATAAAATAGGCAGAGTGCGATGATGAAGAGATATGCGAAGTGAAGTACAGCCTTAAAATTTTCGAGCATAGATCAACAACACTGCTGTAAAGGTGTTAACTGAATTTGAAAAGTAAATTTCAGGATATTGTTGGCTATGTAGGGGTAGCAGCTAAGGAAGCTTTGAGAGGATTGCAAATCAACTAGGAAGTCCAGAAAAGTAATGAACGGTGGAATGAGAAGTTTGGCACAGGTAAAAAAGAGATGTACAATATATAACTGGCATCAGAGGCAAAAAAATAGTAATACAAAACATAAAAATGCACAGAAGGTAGTGTGGGATAGTAGATGCAGGATGAATGATCAATATACTAAAGGTGTAGGAAGTAGTTATGCATGGAGAACACCGACATCTCTGCGATGTAACAGGACGGAAAGGATTCCAGTTATGCTAATTAGTTGAAACACTGAAGGAAGTGCTATGGGTTTGCTGATAATCGCCCGGAATTATTTGAAAAAAAAATACGAAGAGGTTTATCTCCGATGAATTCTAAGTGGAGAAAGAAGTGAAGAAGTAAGAAAAATGCTTTTGCCTACGTAGCCTGCAAAAGATTCATATCCAAACAGGTTTTCCATCGAACTGCTCGAAAGTGCTCCAGCGAAATGTCTGAAATTAATGACGTATGTTATTTCTTGGTTCCTACGTATGGAACAAGGACCAGGTGAACAGAAAACATAGCACATATCCTACATACTTTAGAAGGGTGGCAGGAAGAAATGGACAAATTATAGAGCAGTAACTGTAACAAAGTGAGTTTCTAGATTATGCACTAAGGTACCTCCTAATATCGTGCCGGATCTCCTAAGTCCCCTTCAGAAATACTGAGCTATTCTGCCTCTACAGCCGTTCATAACTGCGAAAGTGTTGCCAGTGTAGGGTTTCGCGCACGTACTGAGGCCTCGATTATTTCCCATAAATGTTCGATGGGATTAATGTCGGGTGATCTGGATGGCCAAAACAATCCCTCGAATTGTCTGGAATGTTCTTCAAACTGATCGCGAACAATTGTGGCGCATAGTCGTCCATAAAAATTCCGTCGTTGTTTGGGAACAACAAATTTAAGAAATGTTGAAAAGGGTCTCCAAGTAGCCAAACGTAACCACTTCCAGATAAAGATCAATTCGGTTGAACCTGAAGAACCACTCTATTCCGTGTAAACACGCCCCACACCAATATGCAGGCCATACCAGCGTGCACAGTGCATTATCGGCAGCTTGGGTCCACGTCTTCGTTAAGTTTGCGCCACGCTCGAATCCTGCCATTAGCTCTTACTAAGTGATACTGGGACTCATCTGACCCGGCCACAGTTTTGGTGTCGTCTGAGGTCCAACGAAATACTCATGAGGCCAGAAGAGGCCCTGCAGGCGATGTCATGCTGTTAGCAAAGGCACTAGCGCCGGTTATCTGCTACCGTGGCACAGTAATGCCAAATTCCGCAGCACTGTTCTAACGTATACGTTCGCCATACGTCTGACATCGATTCTTGCTGTTATTTCACGCTATGTTGCTTGTCTGTTGGCACTGAGAAATCTACACCAACGCCGCTGCTCTCGGTCGTTAAGTGAAGCCCGCCGCCCACTGCGTTGTCCGTGGTGAGAGGTAATGACTAAAATGCACATACCGCTGTCCCATGACTTTTGTCACGTCAGTGTATGGACAAATTATAAAGACGAGAATCGAATCACTGTTTTGGACGAAGTAGAATAGAATGAGTTCTTTGCTGGGGGATTGTGCATTGTCAGTGTATTTTGTCTAAGACAGCTCATGGAAGAAAGACTGCCCTGGAAATTTAGAAAAGCAAATTTTCTTCATTGGTCTTAAGCAAAACTACAGCACTCCCCTGTGTAAACCGTGGGCTGCAGTGTTAGAAAATGTAGTGACCTATTTACGTTTTCAAGGTGTTTCAGATTTTTATCGTGGCTCGCCTCGTAGAACTAAAGTAAGTAAAATAGATACCAATGACCATACATTAACGATAAGAATGCGCGATAGTACCTACATTATTTAAGATATAGCTGAATTCTTCCCTAATGTTACGGAAATGTTCCTGTCATAATAATGGCGTGTGTGTAATTGATGACATGCTCGTTATCTACCAGTTTTGCTAATGACCAACTCTTTTGCTGAGTGCAATGATGACATGAACTATGCTGTTAGAAAACTGCACAGACAATATCAGAAATGGGGTTTAACCATTAGTTTAAATTAGGAATGTTCGATTATTTGCTTACCAGAGAAGTGAGATGCACCTGAAGTCAAATTTTGTGTAGCAAGATCTGTGAACGCTTCTAAATGGAACAGCATTTGCCGACGTAAACAAGCAACCAGACCGCATATAATCGATGCAAAACGACAATTACATTATGTGCGTGGAAGCCGCTTGGGTAAGTGCCGATGAATTTTTGGTAACAGTTTCTGGAAGCAGTGATCTTGTAATCTACATAAAATCAGTGAAAACAGCCTAGATCGCGAAGGCCTGTTCCGGCCTATGCGTAGACCATCTTCAGACAGCACCATCAGCTTAAGTTTACGATCCGTAGAACAGTCAGTTGGCCTCAGTCGCCGAGACCATTCATTTTAATAAAGTACCACTGCAATATAGACTGTTTTTTTACTGATTTTATGACGGTAGAGGGCCTAAGAAAAATATTGAATGGATTCCGAGTGGTAGAAGAAGAAGAAGAAGAAGAAGAAGAAGAAGAATATAATGATGATGACGATGACGAGGAGGAGGAGGAGTACTCCCCAAAACAATATGGGAGTGAGCAGAGCTTGTCAGAGAAGAATTTCCGGGTGGAAGATTGGAAAGATATACAACCATTGAAGCTGGGATACGAGAAACGACTTTGATATATTAAATCGCAACCCCAAAACAATAAAAAACTATTATTTCTACTAATTTCATGATTTCTACTGTTTATTTAAAAAATGAACAGAATAAGCACTAAACCAGATACCAACCAAACTTTGTCGCCAGACAGTTGTCCGGTAACCTATCAATTCTACCATTTTTTTTCCATTTGCTTCTTTGTCTCCACCAAAGCCTCAGCAATTCTGTCGTTATGTCGCATCTTATCTCTCAAATTCAATGAATGAAAACTTCACTCAGCTTTTTTTACTATAGACGGTGGAGATTTTCCTGATCGATCGCGGTGCGCTAACAGCTGTCGAAAGTTTCCTACTTCATACCGCTCTCGACTCCAAATGTAATCTCCACCTTCCTTCCTTCTTCTATCAACTGTCCACATTAAACAACGTCCAGTCCAAGTAATTAATAAGCAAAGTCTTTTACGAAGATTTTAGAGTGAGGAAGATTACAATAGACTTTCAAGTTTACTTGGCTTGTCATGTTGAGACGGCTCCAGTTCTTCTTGTCTAACGGTCTGTTTCTTGAAGCTGAAAATCTAACATTACATCCTCACGGTTGGTTTGAACGAAATAAATTGGAAGACTGTTGTTGCAGAATTTTTTACGTAAATATGTGTTCCACTGATTTTCTCACATTTTAATTTATCGTACATAATTTTCAGTTTTTACCTTAAAAAATCCGAAATTACATTGTTCGCATCATTAAAATACGTCCGATGACATCAGAGGCAAGCTTACGATGCCCTCACTCTGCGGAAATAACAATTATCCAAAGGGTTTACAATTTTTCTTAACAAATTAATTCCTACTAGTTTTCATTACTTTATTAATGTCGATTGTTATTTCATAAATGAATCCAGAAATAAACAAAGTAAACAGCACAGGATTGCGTAATTAATAATAGAAATTTTAAGTGCTCAAATAATTCGTAATTGCAAATGTGTCTAAAAAATAATTTTATTTGTACATTCAGAACTAGTATTTATCGATTATAACATCGAAATTAAAATATTTTATAAAGAAATTCCTTTTCATAAGTTTTAGCCAGCAATTTAACATCTGTGTATAAAATTATATGATAGTTTTCAGGAAAGCAACTGAGATAATTCTGACCTGTACAAAATCAGAAAAATAACACTAGTATCGACAACTACTGTTGAGGGAAATAATGATAGAGGAGGATATCCCGTTACAGTCTGCAATACTGCGAATGACGCGGTGGAGTTTCCTTTTGTGTTTTTAGAGGGAATGTCCTTGTGCTAACTGTCCAAAAGGTCCACTGCATTCTCTACTATAAGTGTTATTTACTTTTATGAGCAGATCTGTGCACCTCGTAATGTGACCAGTTCCTGCTTAACATGAGGTGTAAAGGTGTAATACAAATTTCAGTCACAAACATTATTTGTGCAATCAAGTCTACATGGCACGTCAGTGTGTTTATAGTTCATGTGTAACCATTGCATTATGACAATGACAAAGGCTCACATTGCACCATGAAAAATAGTTATTGCGGCATCGCTGAGAACCACAGATCATGTAACAGCTTTAGAGAAACCTCAGTCTTCATTACGGTTAAGACATGCTTAATCAACGGGCCTGCGAGAGGGAAAGAACTGTTACGAGGGCCATTTTGAAAGAAAGGTCTGATCGATCGCGAAATGGGAACGACAGTGAGAATCGGATGAAACTTTGCACAGATGCGTTGGGCAGTCTCTAGTAAGCCCGTTGATTCCGTCACGTGGCTCTTTACGGTTTCGAGCGCACAGTGAGGACATGAAGATGCCTAGAAGAAAAGTGTCTCCCGCCAAGTGTGAGGGTGCGGTGAGAGATTCCTCCTGATGCTATTCAACCCGCATAATGTGCCTGTCATGCATTTCCTTCTTCATGACAATTCTCGCCCGCACTCTACAGGGGCAATGAAGACGCTCCTGCAACGTTTTCGATGGAAAGTGTTTGTTTAGCAACAATACAGCTCGTGATTGGCTCCCACTGAGTTTCGTTTCTGCTCTCATGAACCGCTGGCTAAGAAGTCAACATTTTGGCACAGACGACGAGCTGTAGAGCAGCGTAGAGATTTGGCGGAAAGGACAAGAGGCTGCCTACTGTGACGAGGTCGTTGGAAAGTTGGTTCAACGCTACGACAAATGTCTAGTCCGAGTGGCGACTGTGGAGAGAAGTAGACGTGAAGGTGTAGCTAACTGTTTCAAATAAAAAATTTTTGAATTTCACAGCGGTTTCCATTTCGTGACCGGTCGGACCTTACTTTACGAATAGCCCTCGTACAAGACGCATGGGGAGTGGACAGTTCTTTTCTGACGTGTGACTCATGTTTACATATCCAACACCAACTCCCACGTGCACTGTTATGCTGTGGCTATCAATCCACATTTTCACGTTTTCGAAACTAATTTCGAGAAGAGATGTCACCTACTTTCATCATACCACATTCAACACAAATCCGGAATATCACGTGGCACTGCGAGAGACTTACAAAGATATCGTTTCTTTCTTCCCGGCTATTATCTGTGCGGCCAGTCGTAGCGGAAAAAAAAAAAAAATACTTGTGGGTGCCTCGATTTAATCTTCCTCGCACAGTAAAATTTTAGTTGTATTTTCTCCACGCAAAATAAACATGCTAAGGGTACGCTGAGTCTGAGTCTCTCGACGCGGTTTTTCAAATGCTACACGACGAATAGCGCACTCGTAGAAGGGCACGTGACGGATTAAACACCTCTGGAAGCTGCTGCGGCGAATTCGTGCTAGCCGGCAGCGGAGCTTAAGCTGCCAGTTCTCATTCGCGTAAGTCCAGGCGAGAGTTATATTTTTCGGTGCGCGAATAATAGCGTCCGCGCAGAATGCGCCCGACGTCTGCTGCGGGCGCGCGCGTTCTTCCGCGACGCCTGAAAAGCGGGCCACCCGCTCTGTCCCGGCCAGTAGCCGGCGCGCAGCGCAGCGCTCTAGCTGTCCGCACCCCCATTCGGAGTTTTCGTTTTGCGTCTGCAACCCGCGGCGCGTGATATTTATTGTGGAATTGCCACCGCTTTGGCGGCGCACCAGACGCGTAAAACAGCGACGCCGCGCTGCGGTCGGTTGTAAATACGCCGGACGACAAGGGGACGCAGGCGTTGCGTCCGTCTGGCCGCCGAGCCACCGCGGCTGGCGCACGAGAGGGCGTAATAACGGCGCGGCGGATATTTGATCTCCAAGAGGGGCCGGGAGTACGGCGGGAGATGGAAGTATCAACGTGTAAGTACAACGTACGTGCTGAGAAGCTGCGAACGAGGGTGTCGTTTCTAAGACACCGGAACAAAAGGCACTCACAACAATGCGGGAAGCCTGGTCAAAAAGGATTTTTTTTTTTTTTAATAGCAAAATCTTCTTCATTTCTCTACAACCCACTCTCACTGCTCATTCAACATATATCACGTCACTTCACCAGGAAAGCAATTTCCGTCAATATCTG
This sequence comes from Schistocerca americana, assembly GCF_021461395.2. Lineage (NCBI taxonomy): Eukaryota > Metazoa > Arthropoda > Insecta > Orthoptera > Acrididae > Schistocerca > Schistocerca americana. The sequence goes on from NC_060124.1 coordinate 564,478,001, forward strand.
ACAAATCTGACCCGAATGAGATTTTCACTCTGCAGCGGAGTGTGCGCTGATATGAAACTTCCTCGCAGATTAAAATTGTGTGCCAGACCGAGACTCGAACTCAGGACCTTTGCCTTTCGCGGCAGAGCTTCTGAAAAGTTTTCGCCGAGCGGTTCTAGGCACTTCAGTCTGGAACCCCACGACCGCTACAGTCGCAGGTTCTTATCCTGCCTCGGGCATGGATGCGTGTGATGTCCTTAGGTTAGTTAGGTTTAAGTAGTTCTAAGTTCTAGCGGACTGATGACCTCAGATGTTAAGTCCCATAGTGCTCAGAGCCATTTCTTTTCTGTGAAGTTTGGAAAGTGGGAGACGAGGTATTTGGCAGAATCGAAGCTGTGAGGACGGGTCGTGAGTCGGGCTTGAGTAGATCGGATAGTAGAGCACTTGCCCGCGAAAGTCATAGGTGCCGAGTTTGAGTCTCGGTCCGGCACACAGTTTTAATCTGCCAAGAAGTTTCAAATCTGACCCGAAAGGAACTTTCTCATTTCCATTATTTCAAATAATGGATGTATTCGGAATAAGTGTAGTCGGGGGGATAAGGGTAACTGTGGTGATGAAGAGAAAACATCTTTAAAAACCCGCGTCCGGCCATCCTGATTTAGGTTTTCCGTGATCTCTCTAAATACTGGGACGGTTCCTTTGGAAGGGCACAGCCGACTTACTTCCCCATCCTTCCCTAATCCGATAGTACCGATGACAACACCGTTCGGTCACCTCCGCCGTATCAACTAACCAACTATCTTTAAAAATGAACCGTACGCCGCCCGAGGTAGCCACGCGGTCCTAGGCGTTTTGTCACGGTAGGCGCGGCTTCCCCCGTCGGAGGTTAGAGTCCTCCCTCAGAAATGGGTGTGTGTGTTATCCTTAGCGTAAGTTAGCTTAAGTTAGATTAAACAGCGCGTAAGCTTAGGGATCGATGGCCTCAGCAATGTCGTCCCACAAGACCTTACCACAAATTTCCAAAAATTGGAACCGAACGACGCGAAAATAATCATGAATTTATGATACATACTTGTATATTTATCTCCGTGCATTATTGCTTGTAATTAACTTTCGAACGTAATATTTATGGTTACCTGTTGCTGAAGAGAAGTTTAATCAGAAACAGGAATATAAAATACAAAGAATTAAATAAGTGCGAAATGTGTATACTACAACGTAGTGTTCACTTTCTACCTGGTATATCGTTAACGCCACAATAACCTGTAATTGTATTTTGAGATTTTAATTGCAGCTCGTACTTCGTGTAACAACGTTAGGCCGTGGTGGCAGCAAGGTAAATCACAGTTCAAGGCGATAATCGGAAATATGTTTGTCGATTCAGAATGTATATTCGTTTAGTAAAGCCAGCTCGACGACAGTCAGAGGTAATGGGCTATTACAATGGTTAGCCGGCCGAAGTGGCCAAGCGGTTCTAGGCGCTACAGTCTGCAACCGCGCGACCGCTACGGTCGCAGGTTCGAATCCTGCCTCGGGCATGGATGTGTGTGATGTCCTTAGGTTAGTTAGGTTTAAGTAGTTCTAAGTTCTAGGGGACTGATGACCTCAGCAGTTAAGTCCCATACTGCTCAGAGCCATTTGAACCATTTATTACAATGGTTAGGTATTTATCTATTACAGTGCTCTATACAAATTATCAAATTAATAAATACTTTAAAACAAATAAAGCGGTGTTTGTAATAATATAACATCAAAGGGGTGTATCCTATTAGTATGTGTAGAGAAAAAGGGATGTTGACTAGAGATATTCAAATGGCTCTGAGCACTATGGGACTTAACGGCTGTGGTCATCAATCCCCTAGAACTCAGAACTACTTAAATCTAACTAACCTAAGGACATCACACACATCCATGCCCGAGGCAGGATTCGAACCTGCGACCGTAGCATGACTAAAGATGTGATACATATCTTTATCGCTTTCTGATTCTCGTTCGGAGCAAAGTGCTTCGAACGAAAGAAATTTTTAAACTTAAGTGAAGTGAAGAACCGCTTAACGTTTTCCTTTACTGGTGTCTTTTTACCTCATCCTACGGCGTCCAAACTCGTCTGGCAGCCTAACAGTACTCTGCTCTTCAGCCTAAAGAGTTTCAAAGGTACATAGAAGTCTTACAGGGTTATGTGAATTTTAGGGCTTGCTTATACGTTCACTTTTACATTAATTTAGCACCTCCATTTTATTCATACACTGTTCCACAGTTTTACAGTCTATAGTTAAATTACATTTTGACTGAATTTCCTCTTTATGAGAGTATTGAAAGGCGATCTGCGACCGCTACGGTCGCAGGTTCGAATCCTGCCTCGGGCATGGATGTGTGTGATGTCCTTAGGTTAGTTAGGTTTAAGTAGTTCTAAGTTCTAGGGGACTGATGACCACAGCAGTTGAGTCCCATAGTGCTCAGAGCCATTTAAACCATTTTTTAAAGGCGATCTGTTGTAATTGTTAAAAACCATGCAAAAGCCCAGATCGCACAAAATATTTTTTTTTTTATTCAAGACAACCGATTTCCACAGTTTTAGCTGTCATCTTCCGGTTTTAAACTTTTTAGGAGTAAAATATGTTAGTTTTACGCAGAACCTCGTATACAAAGTGTCAGGTGGATAAAACTCAGCGTTTTATAAACGTCTGTCATCGCTAAATATTTTAACGATGACAAATGGTTATAATGCGCTGAATTTTATCCGCCTGACATTTTGTGCGTAGGTTCAGCGGGAAATGAACATGTTTTACGACAAAAAAAAAGTTTAAGACCTGAAGATGACAGCTAAGACGGTTGAAACCGGTCGTGTTGAATAAAAAACATTAAGTGCGATCTTGGCCTATCACTGGTTTTCAACAGTTAAATTGTAGTTTAACTGACACCCTGTTGCACATAAGCTCGTAGCTCTAGAATATGACAAAAATAAATTTAATATTTATTTGTTTATCGTTTAGAACAATAAATATTAGCAAATAAATATAGATTACAATTATACGTTAAGTTTTTTAGGCACAAGCTAATTTGTTTAAATTCTAAAATTTAATAATTCAATAATACTTTAAGGACAACAATGAGACTAAAATATTATGACTGTTATGAAACATCCTGGCTACCTTTGGCTTTCGCGGGCAAGTGCTCTACCGGTAGAGCACTTGCCTGCGAAAGGCAAAGGTCCCGAGTTCGAGTCTCGGTCCGGCACACAGTTTTAATCTGCCAGGAAGTTTCATATCAGCGCACACTCCGCTGCAGAGTGAAAATCTCATACTGGGATTATATCTGTTAATTGACACAGATAGATTTAATCGCAGGTCAACACCTAGTGAATGAAGCTAGCTGGTAGCAGAGGGAACTATACTGATAATGCCACTGAATGGTCCAGGAAGTTTTCAAAGGTGGCAGTTCCTGTCTATATGCTGCACGATTTGGTCATAGGCCCCACAGTCGCAGGCTGGAGAGTTTCGGACGCCCCATACGTGCATCATACCATTAGACTTGGTGTGGCTGGGATTGCACCCGTCCAGTCTCGTCCAATCACTTGTCATCGGATCAAATGGTGATTGACTGGCAGGTTGCTCTTGAACACCTTGACGTTCTATTGTTGCAACATTCCATCTGTTGCACCACTCTTCTTTAATGTCAAACTTCTCGTTATTTCTTTCATTATGCCACAAGGCAGTGCGTGATATCAAGAATTCTGGAGGAGGGTCATTTAAGATTGTATGAACTGGAAGGTAGTAGGAGTAGTAGAGGTGATGAAACACCCTCCATTCACGACTGATCGCTTCTTGGCGTTGCAAGCCAGATGGTGGAATGTTACTGATGATAGGCAGCCAAGGGTTGGAGTGGATTTTAATATACCCGTAATACTGTATAATACCGTCACCTCTATGTTTTACTACCTTAACAGAAAAAAGGAAGGCCTGTTACTCATCGTGTCTAAGTCACAGCAGCGAATGAATTATACTAACTAAATGTAATACAAACAACTGTAATAACTTACTCACATGCACGTACTTTAGTACTATGGGGCTGAGGGAGCTTTCGTGGGCACTTAATCTAAACAGATTTGCATTGTTTCGAGCAGGCGATGTTCTGCAACTTTTAGGAAATGTTGAAAACTGATGACTGCTGTCAACTACTTTACTCCAAAGTTTATTACTCAACCGGTTTCGTTTGTTAACAGATCATATTGTAGTGTCAATGCGTCATCACAAAGATTATCGTAGATATTAAAAATAGTATATACAAAGAATAAGTGGTAACCATGAAGACAACTGTTTTGACTGAGGACATGACAAATAGAGTGTTATTTTACGTCGTCATAGATATACAGTATGTGATAAAAAGTATCGGGACTCCTGGCTGAAAATAACTTACAAGTTCGGTATTGCTGGAATTCAGTACGGCGTTGGCCCACCGTTAGTCTTGATGACAGCTTCCACTCTCACAGGCACACTTTCAATCAGATGCTGGAAGATTTCTTGGGGAATGGCAGCCCATTCTTCACGGAGTTCAACACTGAGGATAAGTATCGCTGTCGGTCGACAAGGCCTGGAACGAAGTCGGCGTTCCAAAACATTCCCAAAGATTTTAGGATACAAGTCAGTACTCTGTGCAGGCCAGTCCATTACTGGGGTGTTATTGTCGTGTAACCACTCTGCTACAGGCCGTGCATTATGAACAGGTGCTCGATCATGTTGAAAGATGCAATCGCCATCACCGAATTGCTCTTCAACTGTGGAAAGCAACAAAGTGCTTCAAACAACAATGTGGGTCTATGCTGGAATAGTGCCACATAAAATGACAAGGCGTGCAAACCCCCTCCATGATAAACACGACCACACCATAACACCACGGCCTCCGAATTTTACTGTTGGCACTACACAGGTTGGCAGATGATGTTCCCCTGTCATTCGCCACACCCACACTCTCCAATTGGATCGCCACATTGTGTACCGTGATTTGTCACTCCACACACCGTTTTCCCACTGTTCAATCGTCCAATGTTTACGCTCCTTACACCAAGCGAGGCATCGTTTGGCATTTACCGGCGTGATGTGTGGCTTATGAGCAGCCGCTCGACCATGAAATCCACGTTTTCTCACCTCCCGCGTAACTGTCATGGTACCTGCAGTGGGTCCTGATGCAGTCAGGAATACTTGCGTGATGGTCCGGACAGATGTCCGCCCATTACACATTCTGACCCTCCTCAACTGTCGGCGGTCTCTGTCAGTCAACAGACGAGGTTGGCCTGTACACTTTTGTGCTGTACGTGTCCCTTTACATTCCCACTTCACTATCACATCGGGAACAGTGGACCTAGAGATGTTTAGGAGAGTGGAAATCTCGCGTACACACGTATGACACAAGTGATACACAATAACCTGACCATGTGCGAAGTCCGTGAGTTCCGCGGGGCGCAACATTTTGCTCTCTCACGATGTTTAATGACTACGACGTCTTTGATATGGAGCACCTGGCAGTAGGTGGTAGCACAATGCACTTAATATGAAAAACGTATATTTTTTGGGTGTCCGTATACATTTGATCACATTGTGTGCGTATGAAACAGTGAATGGGAACGTAGGGGCCACAATTGTCCTAAGAAATCGTTAACCATGACATATTATCTAACTGTTGTAGATATTTTGGTAATACAGAAAAATATTGAAAGTCATTGGTGCGGAAAAAGTCCAGCACTGTCAAACATGATAGTTTTTGCGGTCCAGGTGTTGTGGTCTGGAGAGGCATAGCGTTACATTGGGATAAAGACTTCGAAATCTTTGAGCACGGAACACTTTCAGGTCAACGTTATTGCGACACTTTTCTCCTTCCACATGTGTGTCTTATCAGAGCTGCATTCGGTCAGGACGTCATTATTATCGATGTCAGTGTGCGAGCCCATGGAACAGCGTTAATGAAGGATCTCTTTTGAACGAGAGGATATTTGGCTAATGGACTAGGCCTCCAGTTGCACGACTTAAATCTCATCGAGAATGTGTGTGATACGTTGGGGAAACGTACTGCTGCTCGTCGACGATCACTAACGATCACCCACAATTTGTAAGTCGTGCTGGGGAGAAGTTAAACATCTACCACAAGAACTATTCAGCGACCATTTGGCCAACGTGAGAGCACGATGCAGAGCATACTTTGCCGTCCGTGTTGATCACATACCCTATTAAGAACAACATCCCACCTTTTATAATATCCAGGGACAAAATTTCCAGTTGGTATGATGAACGGCAGCTATATCTACATGATTATTCTGCTATTCACAATAAACTGCCCGACAGAGGGTTCAATTAATCACCTTCAATCTGTCACTCTACCGTTCCACTCTCGAACGGCGAGCGGAAAAAACGAGCACTTAAAATTATTCAGTGCGAGCCCTGATTTCTCTTACTTTATCGTGATGGTCTTTTCTTCCTATGTAGGTGGGTGTCAACAAAATGTTTTCGCAATCGGGGGAGAAAACTGGTGATTAAAATTTCGTGAGAAGGTCCCGTCGCAACGAAAAACGCCTTTGTTTTAATGATTGCCACTCCAATTCAGGTATCATGTCTGTGGCGCTATCTCCCCTACTTCGTGATAATACAAAACGAGCTGCCCTTCTCTGAACTTTTTCGATGTTATCCGTCAGTCCCACCTGACGCGTATCCCACACCGCCTAACAGTACTCCAGAATAGGCCGAACAGGCGTTTTGTAAGCAGTCACTTAGTAGACCTGTTACACCTTTTAAGTGCTCTGCCAATCAATCGGAGTCTTTGGTTTGCTGTATCCACAACACTATCGATGTATTCGTTCCCATTTAGATTATCTGTAATTGTAATGACTAAGTAATTAGTTGAATTTACAGCCTTCAGTTTTATGTGACTTATCGCGTAATCTTTCTCTGAGTGAGAGGTTGTATATAATTGCTAAGTATGGAGCTTTTGTTTCAGCGTACTCTGAAAGAAACCTGACTGGTATACAATCTGGACCGGAGGCCTTGCCTTTATTTCGTGATTTAAGCTGCTTTGCTACAGTGAGGATATCTACTTCTATGTTTCTCATCGTGTCAATTGTTCTTGATTGTAATTCAGGAATATTTACTTCGTTTTCTTTTTTGAAGGAGTTTTGGCTAACCCTATTTAATAACTCTGCTTTTGTGGCACTATCATCAGTTACTTCGCCGTTGTTATCGCGCAGTGAAGGTACTGCTTGCGTCTTGCCACTGGTGTGCTTTATATATAACCAAAATCTCTAGCCCTAAATGAGAAAAAATGGACGTTTGTTGGTATGGAGTAGGAACATAAAACCTTTAATATTCGAGTACAGTGCCCTGCTTGACACAGTCGAATCTGGGCGGAACGTTGCAGAGCGGTATGGCATTTGAGAACTGTGGTAGGGTAGGCAGATGGTCGATTTCGGTTTATTGGGAGAAATTTAGAAAAGAGTGGCTTACCTGTAAAGGAGACCGCATATAGGACGCTGGTGCGACTTACTCAAGAGTACTGCTCGAGTGCTTGGAATCCGCACCAGGTCAGACAGAAGGAAGACATCGAAGGAATTCAGAGGCGCCCTCCTGGATTTGCCGCCGGGAGGTTGGAACAACACGTAAGTGCTTCGGGAAGTCTAATTGGAATCCCTGGAGGGAAGCCGATGTTCTTTTCCAGAAGCGCTCTTGTGGAAATTTAGAGAACCGGCATTTGAATATGACTGTCGAATGATTCTACTGCCGCCGACATAAATTGCGCGTAAGGACCACAAAAATATGATCGGAGAAATTAGGGCTTATACAGAGGCATATAAATAGTTGTCTTTCCGTCGCTCTGTTTTAGAATAGAAGAGGAAAGGAAATGGTAGGTGGTGGTACAGGGTACCCTCCGCCACGCACCGTACGGTGGCTTGCGGAGTATCTGTGTAGATGTAGATGTTGACCATCGTAAATCGAGTATGATTCAGTACAGTTAATGTCTTTGAATGGAAGTATCTTTTCTCCTTGTCTCATTGCATTTGTCTTTCAGTTATCTTCCGTACTATGCTGCAGTAGTTCTTTCTAAGTATAGCGGGCTGTGCTACTCGGCTGTGTTATATGATACGAAAGTTACTTTCGTCCTGAAATTTTGCTCACCAGTGTACTTCCCAGTCTTCGTCAAAGGAAAGGTTTCACGTTGGGGATACAGTCCGGCTCATTGATTCTGTAGTTTTCACACAAACATACAGTCGACCCTCTGTTTAGAAACCTATCCACTAAGTGAAATTTCTTTACACCTTCAAAATCGTCTTGAATTTTGATGGCAGCTACTCTACTCATTTTACGGGGCATACATAAACAGGTATGCGTCGGTGAAATTGTTGACATTTATGGAGCTTGTACTGTACATGCTTCACATATGATACCCGAGTGAGAAATTTACCATGCAGCTAGACATCAGGCACACATCGTTTCAATTACAGTTACGTACATGTTAATCCACATTCAACCTATAAAAATCCAGTGCCATTTTTTTAATTGTAGGTGCCAAGACCCCACCGTATTTTTCTCACTTTAGGTCTCTGTTAACGTTGCTGGCTTGGAGCCGGGTGAAATTCATCAATACTGATCAGAGAAAGCGAACAAAGGTTCAATTTTCCGCGATAATAAAAGACAGCGTATGAATAAAATAAAGGACGCACTGAAAGCAAAATACATTTTTCGCATGAATGTGCCGACAGACATCACGGAGCGAATGGTTTTGGTGTTTCGGCCACCATTGTGCTGCATTTTATCAGACTTCTCCAAAATATTCTAAAATTGCTCTCATAAATAAGTTATATTAGTCGAGATCTTGACTGAATGTACCAGGTTTAGTATCCTCTACTGATCTGTAACCTCTTTACCTTAATTCACACTCATAGTCGATACTTACTCTTAATTCTGGTTGCTGTGTTATGATTACTATAAGACTTATCCAGATTTACATTTTTTGGAATGCATGCAAAAGGTAAGCAAGAGGAAAAATGTATCGTATTGACCCCAGGTAAATATTGACAAAAGTTTTCACGTTTTGAAAACATGAAGTACACGAGGGTTCATTTTCTTAGGGCTAGGCTAATAAAACTCGAATGATAGAAAGTACAATAGTTCTAAAATCAGAACAGGAACAAGATCACATGTAGAGCAGCATCTATACACTTCTCCACTCATTGTGCCTTTCAAAAGTAAATAATGGAGGGCTGTGCATGGGATGATGAAATTCGTCTCGTTACGTTGTGTGTAAGCGGACGTAACGCAAATATTTTCAACATAATATTACACGAAACTGAGGACGACAGGACAACGGTAATTGAAGAAATGATCTGCATTTCCCACTTGGTTGTATGGAATGAGTGAAGTAAGACAGAAGGAGATATCGCGTTGGGACCTGCGCAGCACCACAACGTGAATGAAGTTGCCCGATTTGTTGGTGTATCAGCGCGAACTGTCTGGCGTGTCTAAAAGGAATGGTGTAACAACGCAACCGTCTAAGACGGCGTAATAACAGTGACTGCCAAAAGATCGGAACAGACAGGGACCGAAAATGTGTTTCCCACCTTGTCAGTAACAATGTACTTAATCTATTTCAAACCTTACAGGATTTGCTGCTGTCGGTGAAGGGACGTCCATCACAACCAGTTTTAGAGCTAACATTACGAAAGGAACTGCATGTAATGGGCATTGGAAGTTAAGTTCTAGGCTTAAGTCCATTGCCCACTTCAACACACGAAGCTGTAAACGCAATAGGAACTGAGAACGCAGGTTTTAATGGCAACATTCTTGGATAAATGCTTCATGGATTTCTTGGGATTGTACGACGCGCCGTTAAAGGTAGAAGAAAATTTTGAACAGATGCTGTTAGGGACTATAGAAGTCTTTCCAAGTGGTCTGCAACTAATACTGGCTGGTGAGTTTGTTACAGAATAGGGAAATAGGGGGGTAGTAAAGCTGTTATCATGTATAGGAAGGATGTTAGGGACGAGAGTTGAGAACGTTTGGTGGAGTCTTTGGAGCAATATAGATTACGAGTGGAAAATATGTTATTTGCTCACAAGAATATCAATTACAGATCATTTACAGATTGTCCGATATGGAGGCAAAAGGCTAATTTAAATTTCAGGATGTGAGAGTTAAGAAAGGGGCAGAATCTGGAAGCGATCGTCATCTGGTGAATTGTAAAATTCGTGTCCCCTGCACTTTCAGCAGTGGCGAGCTGAAGAGAACGCAACGAGCTGATAAACCTGACATCACATGGTGTGACTTGGACAGTCTAAGGGAAGGTAGTAGTAAGTTCCTATATCAACAGAGGCTGTCAAAAAATTGGAGAATGAGGAGATAATAGTAGGAATAAGAACAGATGAAGACCTTAGACGAAGCAACAGAAGAAGCCCACGGATAAAGACAGAGAAACCAGTTTGGTACGATATTAAAATACCATCGATGACTGAAAGGAACAAAGGAAGTAATTTGATGTTCCTGCATGAAACATGAAGGAGCATTAGTGTTGAACGTCTTGTCAACAGCGAGGTCATGACAGACAAGAAACAAGTTCGGATTACGAAAGGATCGGGAAAGAAATCGGTCTTGACATTTTCAGAGGACCCATCGCAGTATTTGCCTAGAGTGACTTAGGGAAATCACAGGAAACCTACATCAGAATGGCCAAGGGCCAATTTGAATCGTCGACCTCCCGCATGAATGTCCAGTATGTTAACCACTGCCGGCCGAAGTGGCCGTGCGGTTCTAGACGCCACAGTCTGCAGCCGAGCGACCGCTACGGTCGCAGGTTCGAATCCAGCCTCGGGCATGAATGTGTGTGATGTCCTTAGGTTTAAGTAGTTCTAAGTTCTAGGGGACTGATGACCTCAGAAGTTAAGTCACATAGTGCTCAGAGCCATTTGAGCCATTTTTTTGTTAACCACTGCGCCACGTCACTCGATAGTTCCTGAATGTGAATGATAATCATAGTTGTGAGAGATATGTGACCGTAAATAGAAACGCAAAGAGAGAGATGTCGAAAAGGAAAAAAGGTGTGGGAAGAAAGATGTGAATATATAAATGGGATGATTGGTGGTGCGCGGAGTGCTGAGGCATGAATAACAATTAAGCCAATGTGAGTCTCAGCTATTGAAATGTGACAGCATAATAATATTAGTCATGGTCAGTTGACAAAGAATTTTGAAGCCTTTTTCCACAAAACTCAGTCTGAATTTTCACAAGTTGGGAGACGAGGATGCAAGAGTAGGAGTGAGCTAAGAAAGCTATTTGAAAGTGTATTTAGTGGAGAGGATGTTCCATCAAAATGGACTACGTGTTACGTAGCATCGGTGCGTAAGTAAGTGTCACGTAAAGATCCAAGTAACTATAGAGGACAGGCAGTGCTCTCTTTCGTTAGAAGAATAAACTCTAAAGCACAGTGTCCGAAAAAATAAAAGATCAAATTTCGGAGACATTGTCATTTTCCTACATTTCGGAGCAGAAGTGCGACATTTGGCTCAAAGTACATACACCTGTCCTCTGTAATGTTACACCAGCGGGACGCCCTGCGATTTCACCCTCGGGGACGCCGACGTTTCAAACAGCAAGGTACCAACACAAGCAGGAATAAAAGGCCTGATCACGGAAGTTCATGTGAAGTGTAATGTGAGTTATGGTTTGGTCGGGTCACATTTCCACCAGATTTCACCATAATTCTGCCCAACGCCACCGTGGACGTGCAGTTCCCTCTTACCTTAAGTTTCACCCCTTCTTTCGACACCTCGGCGATGGAGGTCAGAAACGCGACGCCCAGCGTTGAAATCACGTGGTTGTCTTTCAAATTTCGTCGAATAGTTTTGAAGGTCCTTAGTGTTACACCCTGTATTCCAAAGGAAAAACTGCGGTCGCGCTACCTTCCAAAAGGGTCAGATAACATTCAACGGGGTGGCAACCTCATGATGTCCATAGACAATGGATAAATGCTGCGGGAAGTGTCGGTGGCGTCGTCCTGAACACTCTTTTTCCAGCGCGATATGTTTGTAATCTCCACAAAGGAAGGGGTGGTTTCATTAACGTCTGTTGTAGCATCGCCTGAGGAGGTCTTTCTTGTCGATTCCGAGTGGCGATATGTTTGAAATGTTTTGCCCTTCTACTAATAAGAAAAATGCGTGTTTTTCACCCCGTTTCTAATCTCCACCGTAAAAGCATCAAAACAAATGGGGTAGGGAGACCATGACGACCTTTGTGTCTTGTAACACTTCGTCGGTGGCGTTGGGCAGAATTATGTTGAAATTTGGTGCCAGTGTGACAACATTAACCCACGTTACGACTCAAAGGAAGCTTCTAGGTACCTATGAGCAAAATTTCAAACTTCTGCTTCGGAATGAGGAAATATGGCAGGGTGTCGAAAAGAGGGAAGGTTTAGCTGGAGACGCTTGCTGCACTGACTGATTTAGAAAAAAGCATGTGTTAATGTACGTAGCAACGAACTGTGTTAAATGTTTGAAGAGGTAGAGCTGGATCAAAGATTACTACAGGTCGTTATGAAATTGTATGAAAGTAAAGTAGCAAGAACGAAGATTGTGAGTAGTTGGAGAGAAGGTTTGTGCCGGGGACAGGGGCTTTCAGAGACTCTTTTTAAGCTTACAGTCTTGCAACCTTACGTAGAAAATGTCATATTATAGGAGTGACAGTTAGAGGACAGTAAGACATGTTTTTCTAGCTAAAGATGGGAATGATTCGAGCTGCTTGATAAGAAAGCTTAAAAGAGGAGCGAAATAAGGCTGACTATGAAGAAGTGTGAATTCTTGGTCACTGGAACAGGGAAAGTAAATAATTTGTAGGCAGATGGAGAAGTAAAGGTTTGATGAGGAAGGCATAATACCTTGGGATGTTGTGTGATAAACAATAATGACAAAATCACTGGTTAGGTTAACAAAGAAAGAGCTGTAAGAAGGACAATGAACCCTGATCTGTCGAACAAAGGGATAAGAAGAACGACGACGAAGGACATGTATGACACTATAGTCCATATAGCCCAGCGTGCAGCTATTTATGCGGGGCAGAAGCCTGGAGGCCAAAAAAAGCAACACTGTTTGCCACTCAGGTAGGTTACTTAACTTCATGCTCAAGCCATAGTGCAATGCATGGGATAAAAAATAACATATCTCGACAAAGGGTGATGTGCGACAACATCCAGTAAAAACAGCTGATTTGGTTTGGCCTTGTGAATAAGATGAATGAAGACGGAACACCAAACTGGACACTACGACGCATACTACCCCAACGAAAGAGAGCTGTCGCCAGCGACACAATTGGGAAGATTATATGAAGAAGGCAACGGGAGGTCAGGAAAATGAATATTGAGGAAAGTCAAATCAGAAGACGATGGGGACAGGGGGCGGAGAACTGTCGCCTGTCGTATGTAATCCGCAAGAAGAAGGCTTTCTTGCCGTGTAGTATTTTTGTGTAACGTAGGGTTTTCGACGCTTTGCTCTATCCCCATTTTCAGAAGATGCCAGTAGAACGGGTTACGTCTTGGAGACGTTGTTGCCACATAAGTTCCGTATCCTAGAAGAGATTATGTCGATGTCTATGGGGAAGAACTTTGGTAGCAAAGCTAATTTCTTTAGATGGTGGATGACCCAGCGTATTACACTGTCCCCACTTTGACGCAACACTAAGTGCGTAGTCACTGTCCCGGTTTTTAAAAATTGTCGTACGAGTACGTTGAGTCTCAACGGCTCTTTTTATGACAAAGTCGTCATCGTATAATATTTCCGGTTCATCAAACATAATCGTAGTTTTGTTTATGATGCAGTGTTCTGAAACAGCAGTTGTGACGAAACGGCGAAATTTTAATATGGTGTGGAACTCCGACTCCAAGTAAAATACATGGAATGAGTCTGTTTTATCACGGATGTGGGTTATCATTTCTCTTGTGTGGAGGCATAGTTTCTGGTGTCGAATAACCCGATGAGCAAAGCAATAAGCGTCATATCCACAGGAACTGGGTCTCGCGCCAGTGCATAATATTGTTTAGACTCTGTTACAGAATAGCACATACATAGTGTACGACCGGATTACTCTATGTGTGAACAAGAATTATTGAAATAATAAGATACTGAATCCCAGCATAGGTTTTGACAGTTTGGAGATAAGTAATCTAAAACAACTCTATGTACGATTGAACTAGTATTTCTACTTTTACTGTTCTGCATCACTTTCAATGTAAAGAGCACAGTAGGATTAAGCATAACTGCAAATGTCAGAAAGATACGACAGCGCACGACCCCACATCCTACATATTCGTGGTTGGGGAATTGTGCTCCTGGGAAGGGAAGCTTGTATTAAACGTACAAGAGTGAAAATAGTAGCGACTTTGATTGCCAGTTTCTTTCAGTACATTACAATATCGAAAAGAATTTAAACGGTACCTCGGAATGTGTATTCATATTTCAAGATTTTTTAGAAAGTTCTTTGCTTGGGCGAGCAGTCATCACATACGTGGTTTTGGTGTATATTCTCTAGTATTGCAGCAAGTTACTTTATTACCTTATGAAATACGGTAATAAAGTAACATGCAGCATGATTCCAAGCAGAACACGCAAGCCATTTGTACCACAGTTCTTTGTCTGCGCCTACTTTCCAACAGAAGCAACATAGGCTCTTTAGGTGCTTTGCTACATGTAGATAGTGATGGTAAATTATTTATCATATTCAATGTCATCATCATCATCATCATAACAAGTGCTGTAAACACCCGATATCTCCGATGATTCTTAGTGTTTTTTCCTCACTTTCAGTTTCATCTTTCTTTCTGGTTTCTCTAACCACCCACCTAGTGCTCTCCCATTTTTGTTCTTCTTTCTTTCCAGACCTTATTTTTCTTTCATTTCAGTTGTACCCCGTGGGTACGCACTTGTTCTCTTGTAGCACACCATTACCCAGTTTGCCATTACATACTAAAGCGAACATATTCTAAAAAGTGCAAGCTGTGAAGCTCTTTCTGCTGAGAGGGCTGCTACAAAGCAGAGCAATGGCAACGAAATACAAAGTAAATATGCCATCATATCTGCAACAGCAGTTGCTGAAATTGACAGTTTGTGAAAAAGGAACCCAAGGAATTTCGCAGAGTGAGAAAGAAGTGGCAGATGAAATATCAGCGTTTCTGCAAGATGAGTCAGTGGAATGTGTAGTGTCGTACACGATCGACTGTATGAACAATGTATCAATCTACATGAGGAGCACAATGACGATGATATGTGGTAATCCAGGGAAAACGATACTGAGACAGATGTAGTTCGTCATCCTCGTCGGGCAAGGAACCACAATTCCCGTCTGTCGTGAACAGCGGTACCGGACGATCGTCGTCGAACACAGTTACGTACGTGGAAGATTATCGGCAAAGAAAAAAAAAAAAAAAACTTTGCCCGCATAAGAAAACTACCTATATTCTAGGAGGTCAAGGCGCACTGGTTACAAAAACTGATGTTTCCGCGTTTCACGGATGCTCGATACAATTAACAGACTGCAACTCCATTATTCAAATCAAAAAACATGCGACTTGGGTTACAGCGATTTCAAGGGAAGCTGTGGGTTGCTTCATAATTTCACACAGTGATGCAGAACTGGAAGACGTAAGATAGCGAAATTTCAAACAAATCGTCAACCTGACGATGCACAAAAAACCGCGAAATCGTCCCTAAAATTTGTAGATGTAATGGACGAATTTATCCCCTCTTTCAGGCCGGCCGCTGTGGCCGAGCGGTTCTAGGCGCTTTAGCGCAGGCTGGAATCCTGCTTCGGGTATGGATGTGTGTGGTGTCCTTAGGTTAGTTAGGTTTAAATAGCTCTAAATCAAGGGGACCGATGACCTCAGATGTTATGTCCCATAGTGCTGAGAGCTATTTGAACCATTTTTGAACCCTCTTTCAGTGAGGAATTTCTCTTTGGACCAATCGGAAATTGAAGAGGAAATGAATATGAAATGATCCCCCAAAATAAGAGGAGCGTTGTATCAACATTAGCTAACATGAATGCCTTAACGCATTCGCATACATCTGCGGCAACTACTAATCTTGATGGTAAATTGGCTGGAAGTTATTTACTGTGCTACGAGATGTTGGAGGTGCTGTGCCACCTACGGTTTTTTATCGTGTGCGGGATCTTGCAAGGCCAGGCATTTGCATCACAGCTATCGAAAGTGGGTAAATGGGCTAGGAGAACCACATCTACGGATTGAGCACTGCTTTTGTCCAACAGCTGGTCAAAATAACCAGCTTTGGCGTGATTCCTCGTCTGCGTATAAGAATCATTCTCCTTTAGAGCAACTACCTCTCCTAAAATGTGTGTGATATTGCAGTTCATACCACCAGAACCACTGCACAAATTCAGTCTGTCCTGTGCTTATAAATCAGATAATCTAGCGGTCTGCGGCCACGCCTTAAATGGTATCCAGTTTCACGACAACCTCCACAAGAGATTTGCATTCGGTTCCATCATTACTTATCACAAAATTACACCAATATGACTCTATGTGCATTATTTAAGAGTGGGTATCTAGCTGAAGAGCCAGCACGGATGTAACCCCCAAAGAGTTCGCCTCTGCTCTTGAAGGTGCGAACCTTTATAATCATTGTGGCGCACCGCTTTCTATTCATTGTTCATGGTTTGTTTTGAACATTTCTTGAATGTCGACGATGTTCATTTTGTGAAGTGTACTATATACATCCCACAGATGGTTGATCTCTGCACCCCTCGGATACTCACTTTCTGCCGCCCTGCTGATGCACATGGCGAGCCATCAGCAACTAATACTTTTCCTGTCGTAATTGTTAAAACGAGACTTTCAAATAAACCTTACTAAGACTGAACTTGTGGCCTTGCACTTTGGGTTTTTTGTCAGATTATTTCCGCTTGATTAACACGGTATTTCGTCCTCATGATATCATATCAGACGCTGTCATATTGGGTTATTTCAGACCTTTACAAGATCTCTAATTCATTTCCACATTTAAGAGTACTTTCATTTTGTTGAAGCTATAATTTCTTGACGTCACCGTAGGACTCATTTATATTCTAGTGGGTCTCACACAATGTTCATTAAAATTCATGTTACTGGAAAGCCAGTGGAAGTTCGATCGTATAAAGTTTATTACAGTCTGATATAGCTTCCTTCTGGGGAAGTTACTGCTACTCGCTTAGCTTCTTGGTTCCTTCAGATGAACACGGACATCCCAACTCTTCCTATTTAAAGCCGTGAAACTGATAATCTGTACGTATAGTGTAGATTTGCTGTGAATGTTTAAAAACTTTTCTGTATTTCACTGTGTTACGTTTAAAAAAAGTGGAAGTATAGCGACATTGGATTATTAGTATAGTTTTCGATTACCTATCCGTTCCACTTTGTGTTTTGTAAAATGACTTACCCATTTTTGCAGAAATGCCACGTTCTATCTATAACCCTACTACAGTTTATTAGGGTATCCTCACTTTCTTAGCGTCACTAACTTTGGTTTGCTTACCCCACGTCTTGTAAAGTTGTCTGGAAGATCTCGACACCCCCCCCCCCCCCCCCCCACCAGCACCACCCGACTGGCTTCTTCTCCATACAGGCGCAGGACGATGCGTGCAGACAACGAACTGAGCCATATGGAAGTCGCAGTGTGGGAGAAAATCCGCTGCTGCGAAATAAAGTTATCAGAACATAGGATGCAACTTGATTTCTTGTCGTTATCGTTTAGCGGTAATCAAGAAACTCAGGTAAGAGCTTCATTATGTTCATTCATTAAATCAAATTCCACGGAAGCTAACTGTATTCAGAACACCACAACAAGACACATTTTAACGATTGACAATATTACAAATGTTAAAAATTGCACACGACCGTTCACCGAGGCATGGCAAATGATTTGCGGAAGCTCGTTACACCATGCCGCCCGAAGCGCATACTGCATTTCTTCATACTAAAAAAAAATGTTGAGATGTGTGTGAAATCTTATGGGACTTAACTGCTAAGGTCATCAGTACCTAAGCTTACACACTACTTAACCTAAATAATCCTAAGGACAAACACACACACCCATGCCCGATGGAGGACTCGAAACTTCGCCGGGGCCAGTCGAACAGTCCATGACTGCAGCGCCTTACCGCTCGGATAATACGTGCGGCTTTGTTCACACTTCATATATATTAATGGCTGTTACACACAAACGTTTCGAGAGGCACTGTTAACTGAGACGAATAAAGTATCTGCATCGTGTTCCACTTCACCGTACCGAGGCACATTGCCTCGCTCGTACCCGCTAGAAGACTCGTGGTGAGCTACAGTAACTGTTTGGCGGCTGCTTATTCAATGCACGCTTCTCATTGGTCCGTTGTCTTCCACGAATAACTTCTACGTTGAAATGTCCTTCTCATTTACGTGTTTGCTTTAGTTAATGACTTCATGAAATTCATGAACTTCCATGAGTGCAACTAATGTTGTCTGTATGGCTGGGGGGACCATAGCAGTGTTCAGATAACAAATGTTATCTAACAACATTGTACTGGTTAGCGCCACGCTCAGCATGCTCTTCCCGGTCGTATGTACGAGTATACAATACTCCAGAATGGTACGGTCACCGCTAGCAGGTGCGTTCCCAGGGTCTGAGACCATCTGCCGCACAGCTCAGTACACAGTACTCTCCCCCTGCCTCGCTGCCACTGAAGTTCTTATCCGAGTAATAACAAGTAGAAGTGAGATAAAAACGTAATGTGGGCGAGAAATGTGGCAGAAACGCCACGACTATATTGCATTAATCCAATAACCATCCTTTCAACTTTCCATATGAAGCTGACAGGAATAACACCTAGGAACTGTTCCCAACACAACATGCCCGAGATTTAGTATATTTTGCTCATTTCTTTGCGAATAATATTACGTTTAACATGGGTTTCAGATGAGAGGTAACAAGTGTCTTGGTGACCGGTGTCTTCAGTTGCTCGCTTTCAGAGCGCCAGAATAAAATACACCGGTCGCAGATATAGACACAGGTACTTCGCTGCTTGTACATTTCGTGTTCTGATTCTACATTCAATGAACAGAAACGTGGAAGTTTTATGAAACAATTGCTGGCGTGTTTTTGAACCGGTTACCGCTGTTTAAAAGGTCACGGAGGTTGACGAAATTCTATTACTCAATATTACCACATCAAATTATGGATTTGTGTTTCGTCTGGAAGCCACTTCGAGCTATTCCTCATGAACATGTGGTTACACTTTTATTTTGTGTGCCAGTAACTAGGTTGAGGGTTGAGACAGAATAGGAGCTTTAGAATTACGCCACAATATAAATAATTTTTTTCTAGCTCCAGTGATGATAGGCCTACTAATAAAAGTTTTGCACTACAGTCTATTTAGAACTTCTATGGGATTGACACTCTGGCAAAAACACGTGGAGGTGCCTAGCTGCCGGCAGGTGCGGCCGAGTGGTTCTAGGCGCTTCACACTGGAACCGCGCGACCGCTATGGTCGCAGGTTCGAGTCCTGCCTCGGATATGGATGTGTGTAATGTTTTTAGGCTAGTTAGGTTTAAGTAATTCTAAGTTCTGGGCGACTGATGACCTCAGAAGTTAAGTCCCATAGTGCTTAGAGCTATTTGAACCATTTGGTGCCTATCTGAGTTTCCCGTATATCATAGAACACACGTCTTATGATCTTATATTTCATTTAACCTGCTCAAACTCGCAAGCTATTTGACGTACAAAGATTGTGTCGCGTTGAAGAACTGCCTTATGTTTCCACTTGTTTATTTTTAGGGCGATATATGTTTAAGAAAATTCCTTTCCTGAAGGTGTTTCCTAAGTTCCGGCATCCTTGAAACGTTTTTGTTACTGAGTTCAGATGAACACATTAAGCGGACTAAATCTTAGGAATGCATCTTATTTTCATTTGTCGGGGATCTCTAAGAAGAGACGAGACAAGACGAGGCGAAACGAGTTAAATGTGGCACATGGGGTGCGCGTCAAAATCTCAACGGTTGCTTGTTTGGGTTCACTAAGAGAGAAGGAGTTCTCGGTTCATAATGATCTGTTATTAATTCTTCTTATCAAACCTTCAGCTTGCTTATAACGTTACAAAAAATTACTCCTGTTAATAGAGGTGAGAAGACATACCGAAATGGAACAGAAACAAAGAGTCAAAACAGTACACACTACCCCAGTACAGCAATAGTTGCAATGACAATATTGAGAGGGATTAATTTTTATGATTAAGGCTGAGTTCCTCAGGTGAACGTCATTCTGACTCAGTTGCAGATTCTTAACAGTCAAAACTTACCAAAACGCAATTTTACTCTGCAGATCCTTAAACTACACATGCCAAATATTCGGCAGGATTAACCTGTACTACGGTCGGTTTCACACATGTTTGCATCAGCACAGTCACATGTGTTGCTTCATGATTCATGGCATCCTTTACAAAGATACTAAGAAAACACAAACTTCATTCTGTCACGCTTTTTCCATGACGTACTGCATGTGATTGACGGCTTCCTTTGGCTTTTCAGAGATGGCTTCCCTTATCAGCTTCTTTACTGAGTGCCTCAGCTACACCATATATTATTTTAATTATTGCTGACAACGTAACCTGTAATATCGGTCCAAATCAGTTGGATGGAATAACAGCAACTAGATAACAAGGCAATGACTGTATGTTAGTTGCCTTTGCCAGCAAGTCGATTACATTTGGGAACTGTTTACTATGAAGAAATATTAGATCAATAAGCTCCGCCTGCTCAAATTTATCACTTACTTCTACTATTACGGTATACTGTTAATTTTTACTTGTTGACCGTCTAACTACAACTGAATGAAACACAAATTTGGTCCCATACGCGTTTTGCTTCTATTGTCTCCGTCTTCAGTGGCCTGGAATATGTACATATTTTTACTATTTTGTTTGAGTTTGGGAACAGTGTGTATATAGGTTATAAACAGTTCTGGCGGCTCGTTTTTCTATGGCGTAGTAATATTTTAAATTCTACTTACACGTTCTGTGGATTATTTTCTTCATTTTGTGTTTTAGTTCCGTTTGTGGTACTGTTTTCGGTTTTCGTTTTCCACACTTCACAGCACTAGGAACTGAACACTTCTTTTGAAACTTTGTTTTATTTTTTGTCGCCGACTGTCGGTTGTTACTGTCAAAGATAGAAGGTTATTGTCAACTTTCGATTTAAAATTTTTTTTATAGATATCTGTGATATGATTGCATATGTATCTGTGTGAAATGTATTTCTTTCAGTACGCTTTGTGTGTGTGTGTGTGTGTGTGTGTGTGTGTGTGTGTGTGCGTAAATTGCATTTGTTTTGGTGTTTTTTGTAGGTGCAATTGAGGAAGACAGGACTGTAAAAGTTGAAGATGTCATTTACTTCTACGTTTAGACACTGAAGACAATATCCTCCTCTTCCTTCTTCTGACATTGTTCAGTGTCACTAAACTATACACACAGCTGGTTTGAATCATACTTAATGAACACAAAGCAAAACGTTGTGCTGAACAACACAAATAATGTTGGGAGGGTGGTAAATTCTACTGAACAGGGAATTATCACAAAGGGAGTCCCACAGGGTTCCATTTTAGGTCATCTGCTGTTCCTTATTCATTGAATGACCTCTCTCTTAACGTTCAGCGAGCGGAACTAGTACTGTTTGCAGATGACACGAGTGTTATAATATATCCCATTCGAGAAAATGCAGCTGAAGATATTGCTAAGTATGTCTTTCAAAGAATTATTAGGTGGTTCTCAGAAAATGGAATCTCCCTTAATTTTGAAAAAAAAAACCTCACTCTATCCAGTTCTGTACACCAAAAAGAGCCACACCGACAACTGATGTAGCGTACGAAGAGAGCTCAGTTAACATGGTAGATTTCTCCAAATTTCTGGGTGTTCACGTTGATGACAATTTGAACTGGAAGAAGCGTATTACTGAGCTTCTCAAACAACTAAGTTCAGCTTATTTCCCTCTTCGTATAATTGGTAATAAACACATCAGCCTCCTAACGTACTTTGTATATTTACACTCAATACTTATGGAATAGTCTTCTGGGGTAACTCACCATTTAGACATAAAGTACTGATTGTACCAAAGAGAGCAGTGAGAATAATTAGTGGTGTGCACCCAGTGACGTCCTGTAGCCACCTGTTCAAGAAGTTCGGTAGTTTAACTGCACCATCACAGTACATATATTCGGTAATGAAATTCGTTATAAATAATCCATCTCAATTCGCGAAGAATAGTGATGTTCTTACGTACAACGCTGGGTAAAATGACCTTTCCTATCCGTTACTGTACCTGTCAGTTGCTCAAAAAGGAGTACATTGTTCAGCAACAAAAATCTTTGATCATCTGCCCTACAACATAAAGTGTCTGGCAGGTAGCAGTCAAGTTTTAAATCTAGCTTAAAATCAAAATCATTCCTTTTGGACAACTCCTTCTGTTCCATGGACAAGTTTCTGTTTCAGAACTGGTAAAAATAATCATACCTTTCAATGTAGTTGCATATATATATATATATATATATATATATATATATATATATATCGTAATCTGACTTGTTCCACAACATATCGATAAAATGATATAACTAAAACTAAACTAAACTAAACTATAGTGAGACCGTGTCTGTAAGAACGAAAACAAAAAGGAAGAACAACAAAGAAGTAGCGTGCAAGCGAACGTTCCCTCAGGACAAGATGCCGCCTGTAGCCTGCAGTATAGTGCAAGTGGAAGGTGTTGCAGTGTTGCGTCTGGGAATTGCGAGTCGTTGCTACCGCTATATGTCTCATGGGTGTGTTCGAATACAAGCTTTGCCTCCCTCATGGACCTCACCCCAGTAAATGAAACGATAGTATGACATTGTTGGCCAGGAGGCCCCATGCGGGGTAGTTCGGCCGCCGCATTGCGAGTTCTTTCTAGCTGACGCCACTTCGGCGACTTGCGTGCGTCAATGATGATGAAATGATGATGAAGAACACACAACACCCAGTCATCACGAAGCAGGGAAAAATCCGTGACACCGCCGAGAATCGAACCCGGGACCCCATGCGCGGGAAGCGAGGACGTTACCGCATGGCCACGAGCTGCGAACACCAGTTAGTCTCTTGTAGCTCTCAATCCGAAAACAGTTTGAACAGAAAGTCAGTTTTCATTTAAGGAGAAAAAAGATGATAGCACCACAACCACGTACAAAGAACAGCCAACAAGTCTCACATCCGCAAGAAGTGTCGCATTGTTTGATACATTTAAGTCGCCATGTTCAGGCCGACACCAGTTTCGGGGTTTGCTACAGGAAATTACTTTATTCAAACTGCAGCGCCGGCCGGAGTGGCCGAGCGGTTCTAGGCGCTACAGTGTGGAAACGCGCGACTGCTTCGTTCGCACGTTCGAATCCTGCCTCAGGCATGGATGTGTGTGACGTCCTTAGGTTAGTTAGCTTTAAGTAGTTCTATGTTCTAGGGCACTGATGACCTCAGAAGTTAAGTCCTGTAGTGTCACCGCCAGACACCACACTTGCTAGGTGGTAGCCTTTAAATCGGCCGCGGTCCGGTAGTATACGTCGGACCCGCGTGTCGCCAATGTCAGTGATTGCAGACCGAGCGCCGCCACACGGCAGGTCTAGATAGACTTCCTAGCACTCGCCACAGTTGCACAGCCGACTTTGCTAGCGATGGTTCACTGACAAATTACGCTCTCATTTGCCGAGACGATACTTAGCATAGCCTTCAGCTACGTCATTTGCTACGACCTAGCAAGGCACCATTATCATTTGCTCTTTATCTTGTGATGCATGTACCGTCAGACCGATGTTCACCAATTATGGATTAAAGTTAAGTATTCAAGAAGCTACGTACTTTTTTTACTAGACTCAACTCCTTTAACTGTTCCAGACCTCACGCCAGGTTGCGTGAGCTTAAACGCGTGCCCTTCGGCCTCCCGTCGTAGTGGATTGGCTGTCTTGCCAGTCCACAAAAAGTCCCATAGTGCTCAGAGCCATTTTTGAAACTGCAGCACTCTGTGTGACATACCAGTACTTGCGAGGGAAATTCTAGTGGTCGCGTCAGTACAACCTAGGGTTAAAGTTGTAGGCAGATATAAGACTGGTCGTGATGGTAACTCATGTTGTTAATGAAGCGGTCAGGTGTTCATCGAAAGAAAGAAAATTTTTGCTATCCTCAGCTGTGGATGGCTTGCGACGCTAGACTGTACAAGGCTGCGAATTATAACTGTTATTAACGTAAGACTAAAATGGATAATGTTCTAGAGCGAATAATTTCCAGGAAGTTTCGGAAGTAATGTACCACAAAAAATGCAGCAGTTACAAAGATTTATGTGCGAAAGACCGCTGGTTGTGCGTAAATGGCTTTCTGGCGACGCCATCCTACTGAAACCAGACACCAATACTACCACGCCTCCTGCTGCCGTAGCGAGTGAAATTACACTAAGCATGAGACGCCGTTTAGCAGCCGGGGAACAGAACTTTGACACAACAAAGCAAATTCTTGTAGTTGATGTGTTGTGGTGTGATCGGTGGCCTGTTGCTCTGATGGACCTACCTGTTTCATAATTCGCTTAGGGATTCATACGGTAGCCAGCACTCCTGAGGAGTAGTAAGAGGAATACTTTGTGAACAGAGACGCGGTCTATAACCGAAGGCATTCAAGTCATACACAGAGGTAGCAATAAAGGAATCCGCGGAGAAATGAACTAATGTTCAGGGACAAAAACCAAAGAAGTTTGCTCTTTGTCGATAACGTGGTAATTCCGTGACAGATGGGACAGGATGTACATAAGAACTGTAATACAATGCAAATAGGGTGTATTCGATTGATATCAGGGGATTCTCTGTGAATAAAATTGCAATGTGGGTCAAGCAAATACATTAATATGTATACATATTAAAGTCCCCAGCTCTGCTTTGTATGTAAAAGGCCAGTCTCAGGAAGTACTCTAAAGATTTTAATACTGCTTTCTCTAATAGACAGACTCACAAGGAAGTTTTTTGTATATTATATACAACAACAGTAACGATGAGTGTGTAATATATATAGTGTTTCTACATCTACATCTACATAGGTACTCCGCAAGCCGCCGCAATGTGTTTGGTTGATGGTACCCTGTGCCTTCGTTTGAAATTCTCATGTCTTGTCTTCGTGGTCCTTACACGCAGTGTATGTTCGGTAATTAGCTTCAAATACCGTTCTCTAAATTCTCTCGATAGTGTTTCTGGAAAAGAACGTCGCCTTCCCATCCAGCGCCCCATTTGAGTTCCCGAAGCATCTCCGTAACGCTTTCGTGTTGTTCAAACCTACCGGTAGCAAATCTAGCTGCCCGCCTCTGAATTGCTTCCTTCAGTCCGAGGTGGTACGAGCCCCAAACACTAGAGCAGTACTCAAGAACAGGTCGCACCAGCGTCCTGTATGCAGTCTCCTTTGCAGATGAACCTCTCTTTTCTAAAACGCTCCCAATAGGACCAAGTCAACAATTCACCTTCCTTGCCACAGTTCTCATGCTCGTTCCATCTCATATCGCTTGTCTAATCCCTATTCCAATTCGACCATTTCGTTATTTTATTCTTATTTTTTTCTTTTCGTTCTTGTACAAACATTAACTACCTTTGATATATGTCCATTGATTCTCATTACATACCAGCTTCAATACGAGCCAGCTAGATAGCTCGCTATGGATGTAGTATGAAAGGAAGTGGTCCCCACAATGTTACGATTAGGTGAACTGAATTCATTATCAAAGTATGGAGACTGGTTTGCCTAGTATCGTATACGTTGACGTAGTTTCCTCACTTGTGCATTCGTCCCAAAATAAAGCGCGCTGTGTGGCTTGCTGTGTGGATTTGCCAATTGTTGTTTGATTTTACGATGGAAACAGTTAGCGGTCCTGAGATGGAGGAAAATGTTGTGAGATGTTGTGTAACAAGACATTCTTCTAGAGTTTCAGACGATGATACGATAGTCATCTTCACTGCGACACTGTCTGTTGTGGCATCGAGTGCAACGTACAGGAACTTTCGGTTCAGACTTCTGAGATTACACACTTTCAGTTTCAGGCAAACAGTATGCATAAAAACCACTATATAATACCCAAATTTCTCTGTTTCAAAGCAAATAATTTCTTTAAAATAAGCATTAACACATATTTCAGTCCTTTAGTACGATTGCTTAGCAATACGAATGTGTCACTAGATTATTTCTTCCATAATTTCAGCTTTCGCGTTGACAATCGTTATTCATCCACTGCTGTTCTTGTTTCAGGTGAGTTACGCCACGGAAACTGGGTTCCCCATCCTGACGTGAGTGGCTGTTATTATTATTACTTCTATTATTATTATTATTATTATTAAAACTATTATTACAATTCTGTCTCTCTCTCTGTCTCTGTCTCTCTCTCTCTCTCTCTCTCTCTCTCTCTCTCTCTCTCTCACACACACACACACACACACACACACAAACACATGATCGCGCGCCAATATATTGTAAATAGTATACTTTCATAGGTCTAAAATAGATTGTCGTGGACGTGTAGGTGGTTTAACAACTAATAGAGAAGCCAGAAAGAGTCCACATTAAAATCATATCCATAGCTTCTTACAAGGAAGTCAAAACAGTCCACAAAATTTTTTAAGAATCGTCTATGTTTTTTCTTCTTTTGTTACTTAAACTGTTGGATTATTTTAAGCCCATTGAACTCCCATGTAAAAATTATGTCGCACAAAAAGTAGTACATACACGTTCAGAGTGTATTAAACCATGATTCATAAATTTAGGGTTTTATTATTGACGGCATAATGTTACAAAATGTTCATTTGAACATCGGTCCGAAAATCTATCTTTAGGGTGTTATATAAGGATTTATTATTCATGGTACAAAAATAATACATATAAAAACATGTTTATGTTTCGAAAAGTTGTTTCCATGCATCCCCTGAGGCTGTGTTCCATATTCTGCCGTTAGTTGTGGAAAACTCATGCTGTGATCCCTGTTTGGTCGAGTACGTTTTGAATACGCTTCCTCAGAACATCTACATTGGGTACGGGAATTGAATACACGAAGGGTTTATAATTTCCCCAACAAGAAAATTCGTGGGGCTCAAATCAGGCGATCGGGCAGTCCATGCAGTTTTTCTCCCTCTAGCTATCCAACTCTTCGGTAACTGGTTCTCGAGATGCTGGCAAACTACCCGTTTAACGTGAGGTGGAGAACCATCATACGTAAATACATTAACTGTATGACGTGTAGAGGTATATCATCAAGTAAATGAATGAACTCTTGCCTGAGGAACTATAGATTCGATTGTCCAGTAAGGCTTTGGAGAAGGAAGTAGGGGACAACGAGATGATGATAAATGATTCCACACAAACGTTTAAGCAGAACCCAGCTGAAGTCTGTCTTGTCGCACTTCAAGGAGGTTTTCAAAAGCCCTATGTCACAGTTATGATAAATGTAGATCGATTTAGTGAATAAGGTACAGAAACCCAGGTCAGTGCTGTAAGTGTACTGACAGGCTCTTGCAGATAGACATCAACTACGCCGGGAAAGCCTACTTCCGAAGTTCCAAGAGCTTTTCAAACTACGACTGTAGGAATGTACTAGTCCCCCCCCTTCCTTTTCCGCCTCTTACGTATCACTCCGGTATGGAACGTAAGGACAAAATTAGATTAATTACAGCACACACAGAGGCATTTAAACAGTCATTATTCCTGCGATACATACGTGAATGGAACGGAAAAACCCCTAAGGACTGATACGATGGGACGTATCCTCTGCCATTTAAATCATATCCTCTGCCATTTACATCACAGTTCTTTGCAGGGTATAGACATAGTTAGATGTAGAACATGAGTTGACAATAAACTATTCTTGAATGAAAGTCTGCCGTATATACTCCTTTGTGACACGGTTGCAGGATATTTTTGTGCTGAATGATCCAGATCGTCATGTGATTAACGCCTTACTGGCTCGCAGTTCTCCTCTTACTCGTTGATGAAGTTTCATCCGCACTAAAAAGAACCAGTTCTTCAAGATCAGCGTTGTCTTCTACCACCCGTAACTCTGTTCTCAAACGGGCCTGTTTATCGTAAGCTTTGGTGGAGTCGCACAAACGTTCTTGCACGACGTAACTACCCCAGAGGGCAACGCTGAGTGTAAGAGTTGACGATCTTAATTCTAATTCCCGTTTGCTAGGTCGTACATGTAGTGCTTATAAGACATTTCAGACACTGAAAATCTTTTTGTGATATCGTTTGATGGAAATGACTGTAAAACAGAACAAACCACAATCAAAGAACACAAAACAAGCGCCGTGACCAGCTGCAAATGGGAAGGTCAGTAAAAGGGTGTATTTTATGTAATATACACAATCAGTGGATGCCGCAAGGAATTCCTGTCATAGCTCTCTAAGGAAGGATTTTCAGAATCATGTTCATATGATATTTTTGGGATTTTTTGATGTCAAGAATAAAACCCTGAAGTTTCTGACACAGTTTTTTATAAGGAAATTAGAATTATATATTAATACTTTCAGCTGCTAACGGGGATAGGTGAGAACGTGTGCCCGAGCGGGACTCGAACCCGAGATTTCCTGCTTGCATGGCAGACGCTCTATCCATCTGAGCCACCGAGGGCACAGAGAATAGTGCGACTGCAGGGACTATCTCACGTACGCCTACCGCGAGACCCACATTCTCACCTTATATGTACACACACTACATTCGTAGTGTCTCTACCCAACACACCCATTACTCGTGGAAGACATTCTTACCAAGTCCTGTAAGAGTTCGGGTAATATGTGTGCATGCGCACAAAAGAAGAAGGTCATGGCCGGTATTGCCAAAAATATATACTTATATGGATATGGGGTCTCTTCTTTCGGACATGCCCCGAGTTATGACAGAAATTCCTTGCAGTGTCCACTGGAATATGATTTTGATGTGGACTCTTTATAGCTTCTCTGCATGAGAATTTTCCTTGAGAGTGAGAATTTAAATGTTAATGAGCATTTTAATTTGAAAAGGGTCCTTTTTTCAATTGTGAAGAATTCACATTATTTTGATGTTCCACACCGTGTGTAACACAGCTGACCCGTTACTGCATCCACAAATGTTTTTCACACATTCTTACCTATGCCTGCCTTCCGTCGAACTGCCTCATGGTATTTTCATTTGATTTCTCACAGCTATTCTCAACTGTGTTTAATATTCTTCCATAGCAATCCATTGAAGATAAATATATTAAATGGCATATTGCAGAATTACTATTTCTCTGGTCTTATAATCAGGTTGTGTGTACTGTGTGTATTCGTTATACTGCATCCAATAATACCAACTCATGTGCTTCCTCCTTGCCTTCAGAAAGACTTTCATGGCTAAGAGGTAACTCTTAAGAGGAACGTGCACATTATCTAGCAAAGAAACTAGCTGGCAGAATTCCCAGGGCTAGTCTCCAGACACAGTGTGAAAATATATTACTGCGACCCGGGAACACTTTGCGGATAGCTTGAAAATAAATTATGATTCCCTCTTAAGGCTTTCAAGAAATTAGTCTAAGAGCAAATGTCACATTTGGAAGGAGAATCTGTGTAAAGTACGAAAATAGCATTAATCTAACATCATATTATGTCATATTACAGATGTAGGCGTAAATGTCATAGTTAAAATGTAAGTAGTGTCTTTGTAAGTAGGTAAAAGAATCTTCAGACTAATTGAGTGTATGAAGTCATCCAGTGTTCAGACATCACAAGGTGGATTTTTCGAAAGCTATACGCAATTAATGGCGTTTTCTTGTTTGTTTTCAGGCAGAAAAGACAGTAATAATCTAAACTAACTCCTTCAAAAAATGGTTCAAAAGGCTCTGGGCGCCATGGGACGTAACATCTCAGGTCATCAGTCCCCTAGAACTTAGAACTACTTAAACCTAACTAACCTAAGGACATCACATACATCCATTCCCGAGGCAGGATTCGAACCTGTGACCGTAGCTGTCAGGCGGTTCCAGACTGTAGCGCCTAGAACCGCTCGGCCACTCCAGCCGGCCAACTCCTTCCACTTCCCTTTTGTTACTGTACAGTTAAATAGCACACAAGGTACAACAATTAGAAGGAAGACCGCGTCACAGGTCAAACCACAGGAGCATAGCGTACACGTGCCATCCCATAAGAAACACTTATTCTATGGCTGCGTTTATTTCTGAGTATCTCGTGACGTGTCTGCATTGTCAGTGTGTTGCACCATCCGCTGAACGAAATGAGGATGGGACAGCTGGTTACAGATAAGGTATAAGTTTGGCGGGTACTCCTTCAGTGTAATGTGAAGCTTGTAATTATCAATCACGGAAATATGGGAAACGGTTGTGATGCTCATACCAGACAATCTCAAACCATGTTTTCTACTTTCTGTGAACGCATCTGTATAACGGCTGACAAGTCACGCTTTGGAATAGTTATGAATTCTGAAGGAAACCAGTTACAAATTAGACAATGAGACATTTACATATGAAAGAGAAAGTCTAGAAGAGAGCGTCAAGAATTTCACGTAGAAATTTGTTCAAGAAACTGGGTATTCTGGCCGCAGCTTCTCACCATGTTTATCCTCTGATGACATTTGTTGCATATGATATGTCCTTATTTTCAACCAATAGCTCTATGGGTAATATCAATACTAGGAATAAGAAGAATCTACCTATAGACCTAAAGTCACTTACCTTGGTCCAATATTGGGTCCAATATTTAGAGATGTAAATTTTCATTAAGTTGGCAGTAACCATTAGAAATTGATTCCAGATAAAGCACAGTTTAAACAGAGTTTAAAAGACTTTTTGGTAGGCAATTCTTTCTACTCTGTAGATCAAAGTTAACGGGACCTGCTGCACTAACTTAAGTAAACTATCAATTAGATTCCAGTTTTGACAGCACTTGGTCACAACAGTCTAGATTAGGTACTTTATGTATGATAAATTTATTAAAAGTGTGTAACTGTGTTTAATTATAACACTGTATTAATTCTGTAAATATTAACAGTTCCAGTTTACTGTAATGTATTCACATATTTTGTCAGTCTCCCGAGAAGTTAGCAGGGAAGTGAGTGTTATATTCAAATGTTCTTTGTTTTTTATGATATACTTTCTCACGTGTTCCGCACCCACGAGAATCGTCGCATTTTTGGGTCTATAGAACGAAAAATTAATATGATCTAATCTACTGCAATTTATGAAACGAGAAATAGTAATTAAATGACGCTTATATTCACACAACTAGATATTTTTCTAGTAACTTCTATCTGGTGAAGAATTTGCATGCAAAGTATTTACTGATATTTCTTATTTCTGAGTACCTTTTTTTACTTTATCTAGAAAATAACCGACAAAATATTGAAGTCTATTCAGAAATATTTTTCCATTTTCGTATCATTTATCGTGGTTTCTAGTCCCCCTTACAGAGCCACAGCACAATTACGAGTTATTCATGGAAGTTTTCTCCGAGTAGCGCGTATTCCATGAGGTTCTGGGCTTGCAGCCTGATGACGTCGGCACCTTGCCAGGATATTTTGGCTGGCAATCATTCAGCCATCTTCAGGTGACGTTTACACTGGAGACCGCTTGTACACGTTGCTGACTTTATGATGGAATTGGCGCGGTGGCGCATACGCATAGCGTTCAATCGGACTGGGTCCACAAGAACCCTTCTTCATGACAATCATCGCAATTCGGCAGCCTGCAGCAACGTCACTGTAACGCAGTCACTGCCACGGATAAAATGCTGGACAACGCAACGTTTTCTGTACTTGGAAAAGGTTCGAACTTCGCACCAGTGCCCAAAACTATGCCTTTAAATTATTTCGTTAGTTCTATTGTAAAAGCTGTCAGAAACTTTCCCAGTGACGCAGCAAAAGGAATACAGCGTGAAACATTATGCCAATAGAGAACAAACCCTCCTCAAGAAAATAATATTTTGTCCTTAGAAAGGGACGCACTACTCAAGATACAGGAATATCCTTAAATCGCGGTGCTTCCAGCCGATAATGGCAAATCCGCTGCATTTTTCCACCGAGGTTTCTACAACAATAACTTTCCAGCCTATTGAGTGAACCTGAGAATACTGAAAAAGTCGCTGCAGGAGTAGCAAGGAAAACGTCAGCGTTGTTATAATCTTCGTCTCTTAAGCAAGAAATTGCCAAAATATCAAGACCTCACAGCTCTACTCGAACAAAGTTATATGCTCTTCCGAAAATCCACTACCACTATTGCGAATTGTGAAACTTGCCACTTACAAGGAGAGGTCCCAAGCGGTGCGATCGTCTTTCTGAAACTATCTCTACCGTCATGTAGGCTAAGATCCCAGGTATCACACATTGCAGCTATTCAACCTCCACTTCCGTAGCGTAGCGGTAGCGTTTCCGCCTACCACGAAGGGGGCCCAGGTTCCATGCCCGGCAGGGGACTGGGTGTTGTGTGTCCTTCATTATCATTGAACCTCAAGTCACCGAAGTAGCGTCAACTAAAAAGAACTTGGAATACGGCGGCCAAACTCCACCACATGGGACCTCCCGGCCAACAATGCCATACGTTCATTTTATTTCATTTCACCCTAGTGAGCCCTTGTTTGCAAATAATTTACGAAAGAAATTCGGAATTTTGTGTGACTCTCAACAGCATTAAAAAAGTGGCGTTGATGGGCTGTTTGCGTGGTACAGCGAATTACAGCTTCACATGCAGGCGGTTATAGGTTCGAGTCGCATCACGACCAGAATTTCTCTTTTATTTTTAAATCCTTATCGAGTTCACTTTTCTCATCACTCTTATTCAGTTAATCGATTTAAATGTAATCTTTTAAATCCATTCACTTGTCACGTAATTTTAACATTTTCATTTGCGTTCATTTTTCTTCCTATCATTCTTTCTCGACTCGAAATATTTGTTCATGTGTTTTTAATTAATTTGATGTATTAATTTCGATTATATTCTTTTGTTTTATCGTCCTGTTTTTTCGTCCACATTATTGCGTTCGTTATTCCTGTTCCTCATTTTGATATAATTTCGTTTCACCTGCAAATCCGTCTTTCATTTAAATTTTCACCTGCGTTATTTTTCTCCATAGTGCAATTATAACTTAATTTATGATTTAAATGTTTCTATGACGATAGGTACGCAAAAAATAACACATTTGGTAAAGAAAACACATTTTCTACACCATTGCACGATAATAATAGCTTATTTCGTCTTTTGTTTTTTAACTGTTTTAACTGATAGATCGGATTTTTCCAGTAACTGTAGGTTATAATAGATAAATGTAATTAACTTCATTTTCAACAAAATTCAGAATGCAACAGAATGATATAAAGAAAAAAATGAAACAAATTGAAAAATTAATACAGTGATTAAAACTATGTGAAAAAGGAACGGAAATAAAAAGTTACATTTAAACCTAATTGAATAAAAGTTACAATCGTAGTAATTTCGACGAAGATTTAAAAGTGAATAAAGTACTTTGGCAGTCAGTAAGATTCTAACTCACATCATTTTACATCTGAATCTGTTATATTACCCATTACATCACACAACCAGACTTTATAATCTGGTCTCTTTGTCCGTCAGCTTCTCGCAAGCGAGGGCGCACGTTGGTGAATGGCTACACTCTGTGATACCTGGGAGCTTAACCCACATCAGCGTAAGGACAGTTTCAAAAACTCGATCGCACGGCTGGGGACGCCTGATTGTTAGCTAAACTTCTTTGTAGCTTGGCTGCTGATACCTTTCGTGGTAAAATGTGCACATCACATTCGAAACTCTTGTGACTTTACTAATAGGCTGAAATCTCTTCGACTCTTTTCACAATGATTCCTCTAATGGATTCGCTGTCACTCACTGGAACTAATATCAAAACCGATATGACAAATCTGATCCATCACTCCAATTTCTGATTTTATTTTTATTTTTAGGACAATTTTGTTCTGGAACACTTCGAGCAGAGGCAACTCGAGTCGGCCGAACGTAAGCCAAAAGTTTTCTGGCGATATACACATCATAAAATTAGACGGTTAGCTGACACCATCCTTCACAAACTATTGGCATCTTTCATACGCTGATGCGACGAGCAAACGTTTGTGCTAGTCGGCCTCGCAAAGAATTTAGAACACCTTCAAGCTGTATTTAAAAACAACGGATATTCTTCTCGTCATATTAGAACAACTTTAACAAGTAGTAAAAGTGAAAATTCACAAGATAAAGAACAGAAGGAGCTGTTTAAGTCCAGACCATTCTTCCCATCTGTGGCCAACTTTGTATCTAAAGTGGCCGGATGCTGAAGAATCATTGTGTTAATCTTCGACCATCTACAAAACATGTGCTCTTCTCTGCTAGACAGAGGATGGCCTGGGTCTACGGAAGTTTAGATTCTACAGAATACCATGTCAAAGTGGTAAACCGTGTATTGGTCATACTACAAGTACAGTTCAAGAAAAGTTCGTGGAAAATAACCGCCGCACTCTACTTTCGCAGCCCACTAATGTCGGTCGTAGCTGAATATTGTATCTAATAGGACATCATATGGGTTATTCTGCCACGGAAACCTTGTTCGCGACGAGATACATTAGATATTCAGTTGTTAAGGAATCCGTGGAAACTCTTTTGGCTGAATATCTTATCAAATAGTAATGGCGCCTTTCAGTGTGATAGGGCTTGGGACCCGGTGTTCTAACTGATGTCTTTGAAGAATGAAGAGAGAGACAGAGAGAGAGAGACATTACACCTAATTACGGATTCAACGACAGTTAATTTAAATATTTTATCAAACGAATTTCAACTCCGGAGGCCTGCAGTTTGACAGAGGCATTCAGTAACACCAATGTGCTTGCGTCTGTGCGCCTCAGATGGAGCAATGTTCGATAGAGGCCGTTAAACTCTGCAAAGGGCGGTTACGGCGAAAAAAACTTATTCACATGCGCTACCGTGGAAATTTTTGATTCAAAGTCAGCGACGTGCACCAGGAATGTACAGTGTGAAACTCGCCTGAAGATGGCTGAATGGTTGTCAACAGAAACATCGCTGCAAGATGTCGAAGTCAAACGGCTGCAACCCATAAACCTCGTAGAATATGACTTATACCAGAATTTAAAGAGCTTTGGAGGACTTAAGATGAAATAAGGCAGAAGGGGTAGATCAGAATTTCTAAAATCATTGGGGGAAGTGACAACAAAATGACTATTCACGTTGGTGTGTAGAATGAATGACTCCGGCGAAATAACATCTGACTTTCAGAAAAATATCATCCACACATTCTGAAAACTGCAAGAGCTGACAAGTGTGAGAATTTTCACACAATCAGCTTAGAAGCGCATGCATCCAAGTTGCTGACAAAAATAATATACAGAAGGATGGAAAAGAAAACTGAGGATCTGCTAGATGACGATCAATTTGGCTTTAGAAAAGGTAAAGCCACGAGAGAGGCAATTCTGACGTAGTGGTTGATAGTGGAAGGAAGACTAAGGAAAAATGAACACAAGTTCATAGGATCTGTCGACCTGGAAAAAGGGTTCGCAATGTAGAATGGTGCAAGATGTTCCAAATTCTGAGAAAAATAGGGGTAAGCTACAGGGAGAGACGGGTAACATACAATATATAGAAGAGGCAAGAGGGAATAATAAGAGTGGACAACCAAGAACGAAGTGCTCGGATTAAAAAGAGTCTTAGACATTCAGTCTGTTCATCGAAGAAACAGTGATGGAAATAAAAGAAAGGTTCAAGAGTGGAATTAAAATTCAAGGTGAAAGGATATGAATAATACTATTCGCTGATGACATTGCTATACTAAGTGAAGATGGAGAAGAATTAAATGATCTACTGAACGGAAAGAACAGTATATTGAGTACACAGTATCGCTTGAGACTAAATCGAAGAAAGACGAAGTTAATGCGAATTTGTAGAAATGAGAACAGCGAGAAACTTAACATCAGGAGGTAGATGAAGTTAAGGAATTCTGCTACCTAGGCAGTAAAATAACCAATGACGGATGGAGCAAGGAGGACATCAAAAACAGAGTAGCATAATTGTATTGTAGTCGTTCAAGGTCCGTGGGATAAGCGGGAGAGAAGAGCATCGAAGCGTTTGAGCTATATTGCCACGGAAAATGTTGAAAATGAGATGGACTGCCAAGTTAAGGAATGAGTAGCTTCTCCGGAGAATCGGCGAGAAGAGGAATATATGGAAGACACTGACAAGAAAAAGGAACACGGTGGTCTGACACCTGTTAAGGCGTCAGGGAATTGCCTCCATGTTTCCAGAGCGAGCTGTAGAGGTAAAAATACGGATATTCTTTTTGAAATACGCTATATATTGCATTGCACCATTTCTCCCATATATTTAAACGACGGACTCTGTCAATCAGGGCATTAGTAATGCTGTACCCGATCATCACGGGTTTGTTATTTCTACTCATCCACATTAGCTTAAATTTTGCCGAATTTAGAGCGAGCTGCCATTCATCACACCTACTAGATATTTGTGTAACTCATCTTGTATCCGCCTACAGTATCTCAGCGTCGATACCTTACCATGCACCACAGCGTTATCAGCAAACAATTGCAGACTGCTGCACACCCTGTCTGCCATATCATTTACATATCTGGAGAACAACAGCGGTCCCGTTACACTTCTCTGGGGCACTCCTGACGACGCCCTTGTCTCTGACGAACACTCGTTGACGAGGACAACGTACTTGGTTTTACAACTTCAAAAGTCTTCGAGCTACTCACATGTCACTGACCCTATTACATATACTGGTACTTTAATTAAGAGCCTGCAATGTGACTTTTGTTCTTGACTAAGATATGAAGAGCAGTACATCTGTTTGAAACAGCACACTACATTCTTTATTCCGTTACCCACTTCCTCTATTGACGGTCTGTTTAAAAACGATTAACAGTGTACCTTTCGCGTAAACAAGGCGTTACGAAAAAAAAACACAAAACTGATTACTCTTTTGTAGTAGCATACAGTGTAGTTATTGGGTATAACGTAAGTCGATCACTTACTGGAGTGGATAGTAAACAATTGGCAACACGAGGAAAATGCACGCCAGTCATTACTGATCTCTGAACTTACATTATCCATAGATGAGCAGCCTTTACACTTTATCTTTGTTAGTGTACGTGGTACTCACACAATGGATGGCTCGGTGACCAATGTGCATTTTCTTTGTGTTTTCACTGGCGTGCTACTAACTCCAGCAAGTCGGCAAGTTAGTTTACCTGCACAGTGTGCTAATACAAAGTCTGTGTTTCGCTTTTAACAACGACATGTTTACGTGTGTGGTACACTGTAATAAGTTTCTGAACTGCTCTTGAGGAGATGAAGTTTATTACCGAATACAAAACATAAGGTGCTATTTGAAAAAGACGTACGTATCTTTGTAACGAACAAATTTGAACCAAAGGTAGCCATGCTGGTTAATGGAAGTTACAAGAAGGCAACCATGGTGACTAGTTTTCCCTAGGCACTTTATACATCACGCTTGGTTAGGCTTTGCCGCGACTGTTATAAAATGTTACCAGACACTATTTGCTTATTTCCACACGTTTGGAAGGTTCAAAATTCAAAAATCAGGTGGACTGATGTGGATTAATATTGCATCTCTGTGTTGTTCAAAAATGGTTCAAATGGCTCTGAGCACTATGGGACTTAACATCTGAGGTCATCAGTCCCCTAGAACTTAGAACTACTAAAACCTAACTAACGTAAGGACATCACACACATCCATGCAGGATTCGAACCTGCGACCGTAGCAGTCGCGCGGTTCCAGACTGAAGCGCCTAGAAATCCTCGGCCACCGCGGCCGGCTTTCTGTGTTGTATCTCGACTTTAAAGTAACTTATGGTACTGTTTACTAGAGAGAAACAAAACACTATTAGAGAAGATGGTATTTAAATGTAGGGATTTCAGTAAAAGGGTGAACGAAATGATAAATGTCGAAGTAAAATAAAAGAAAAAATAATACCTCCAGTGTTGAGAGAGTTCTTTACCTGTCGTAATACATCACGCACGCCATTCTTTTTGTAAACACTGAAGGAACAAAGATGGCGTCTAGAAAATAAAAACTGCAAATGCAAAGGGCATATAGATAAACAAACCCTACTTTGCCGTTGTGAGAAACACAATTGGCAACATAATCATTACACTTAACGTTCCTAACATACCATCCTCATTAATTAAATATGTGCGACCGAGCGAGGTGGCGCAGTGGTTAGCACACTGGACTCGCATTCGGAAGGACGACGGTTCAATCCCGTGTCCGGCCATCCTGATTTAGGTTTTCCGTGGTTTCCCTAAATCGCTCCAGGCAAATGCCGGTATGGTTCCTGTGAAAGGACACGGCCAACTTCCTTCCCCATTCTTCCCTAATCCTATGAGACCGATAACCTCGCTGTTAGGTCTCTCTCCCAAAACAAAAAAAAAAAAAAAAAACAAAAAAAAAAAAAATGCGAAGTATTAAGTTAGAGGTCTATGTAAAAATGACAGGAAAGAGTCTGTGAGCACTGAAGGTATTCCCGTTTCCCGTTTCCCGTTTCCCGGTTCCCGTTTTCCACTTATAAACATTGTGTTTCGCTATATGTCCTTAACAAATTAGTTTCTGGACGCCATCTTTGTTCCTTCAGTGTTTACAAATGATGATGTATGTGTGATGTATCACGACAGAGAAAGAGACCTGTAAACAATGGAGATAATTTTATTTTAATTACTTTACATTCACATTTATCATTTAGTTCATCCTTTAGTCGAAAACCTCTACAAAACTGTAAATCCTGTTCTGAAATGGTGCTTCGTTTCCCGGTACTAGACAGACCACAGCACAAAATACTCCAAAGTCGTAACACAACACGTGCCGTACTTGACATTAATCCGCCTAAGTCCACATGATAATGAAGAATTAAACCTTCCAAAAGCGTTGCAGAGAGAAATGATCAGCCCATCTTGTAGAAAAAAAAAAAAAAAAACAAAAAAACATGGATTTTCACTTTTTTTCGATTTTGAACAAAAGTGTATTCGGTGTGGTCAAAATAATTGGTACGCATTGCATATATCTGGAAGAGTCCGGTAACTTGACTGAAACCGGTAATATTAATATAACCTATCGACGAGCAGCTATGTGGAACGTGACATCATGATTTACGACAGTTGCAGTACCCACTTCTACTGAACAATGAAGTAACAGTAGGAGAGAAGCAAGCCGCCATGTGTTTAAAGCCGTTGGCACACGGACCGTGCTGTCGAACGTCAACATTGAGCGTGCTGGGTTCAACGTGCTGCTGAATGCTCACAAACGATGCGACTTGTGGGTACTGTACGTGGGCCCCAGCGTTGTATACGCGATCAGAACGCACTCTAAAGGCAGTTGCGAGATGTTTCTAGTTCGTAAATCACACTGTTCAGTAAATGGGCGCACATAAAATTCCCACGTTAGCTCTATTAAAACGCACATTTCCTCGAGTGTCCGAATGCTAGTCACGTTGTTCTATATATAATATGCACAAATAAAAACTTCAATACCCATAAGGACACAGGCTTATAAAAGTTCCGTTACAAACAGTGCGATAAAAATTTGCAATAGTTCTCCACATAAGATATATATTATTTCATTATTCCCACATTTCAGTAAAATTCCAAGGCCATTCTTACTTGATCACTGTTGCTACCCAGTAGCAGAATCTTTACAACTCGTGAATTACGAAACATAACGGAAAAAGGAGCAAAATATCATTAAATACACTCCTGGAAATTGAAATAAGAACACCGTGAATTCATTGTCTCAGGAAGGGGAAACTTTATTGACACGTTCCTGGGGTCAGATACATCACATGATCACACTGACAGAACCACAGGCACATAGACACAGGCAACAGAGCATGCACAATGTCGGCACTAGTACAGTGTATATCCACCTTTCGCAGCAATGCAGGCTGCTATTCTCCCATGGAGACGATCGTAGAGATGCTCGATGAAATCCTGTGGAACGGCTTGCCATGCCATTTCCACCTGGCACCTCAGTTGGACCAGCGTTCGTGCAGGACGTGCAGACCGCGTGAGACGACGCTTCATCCAGTCCCAAACATGCTCAATGGGGGACAGATCCGGAGATCTTGCTGGCCAGGGTAGTTGACTTACACCTTCTAGAGCACGTTGGGTGGCACGGGATACGTGCGGACGTGCATTGTCCTGTTGGAACAGCAAGTTCCCTTGCCGGTCCAGGAATGGTAGAACGATGGGTTCGATGACGGTTTGGATGTACCGTGCACTATTCAGTGTCCCCTCGACGATCACCAGTGGTGTACGGCCAGTGTAGGAGATCGCTCCCCACACCATGATGCCGGGTGTTGGCCCTGTGTGCCTCGGTCGTATGCAGTCCTGATTGTGGCGCTCACCTGCACGGCGCCAAACACGCATACGACCATCATTGGCACCAAGGCAGAAGCGACTCTCATCGCTGAAGACGACACGTCTCCATTCGTCCCTCCATTCACGCCTGTCGCGACACCACTGGAGGCGGGCTGCACGATGTTGGGGCGTGAGCAGAAGACGGCCTAACGGTGTGGGGGACCGTAGCCCAACTTCATGGAGACGGTTGCGAATGGTCCTCGCCGATACCCCAGGAGCAACAGTGTGCTTAATTTGCTGGGAAGTGGCGGTGTGGTCCCCTACGGCACTACGTAGGATCCTACGGTCTTGGCGTGCATCCGTGCGTCGCTGCGGTCCGGTCCCAGGTCGACGGGCACGTGCACCTTCCGCCGACCACTGGCGACAACATCGATGTACTGTGGAGACCTCACGCCCCACGTGTTGAGCAATTCGGCGGTACGTCCACCCGGCCTCCCGCATGCCCACTATACGCCCTCGCTCAAAGTCCGTCAACTGCACATACGGTTCACGTCCACGCTGTCGCGGCATGCTACCAGTGTTAAAGACTGCGATGGAGCTCCGTATGCCACGGCAAACTGGCTGACACTGACGGCGGCGGTGCACAAATGCTGCGCAGCTAGCGCCATTCGACGGCCAACACCGCGGTTCGTGGTGTGTCCTCTGTGCCGTGCGTGTGATCATTGCTTGTATAGTCCTCTCGCAGTGTCCGGAGCAAGTATGGTGGGTCTGACACACCGGTGTCAATGTGTTCTTTTTTCCATTTCCAGGAGTGTAAGTAGCGCAAGCTGACCCGCATATTAACCAATCAAACAAACTCACTCCTCAAAAAAAAAAAAAAAAAAAAAAAGGTGAACTTATATTTACATAACGTAAAAAATTATGGTATAAAGTTATATTAAACTAATAATGAAACAACCGAACCTATTAAAAACGCTAATGTTAGGGGAAAAAAATTTCAAGGAGGCGGTACGCGAACCACCACATCACGCATCATATAGACAGCTAGTTATGATATTCACTTTTTTCTTTTTTGTTTTTTCATCTTTTTAAAACTTTTTGCGGACGCTTTATCCATTATTTTTTCCAGCAATCCAATTTTTTACCACTTTTTCATTGTTTTTTTTTTTAATTTTTAGGATGGTCAGGGCGTGGTACACGGCGCACTAGCAGTGGGGTCTCTTCACAGCACTGCCAGTGCGTCGAGGCCCAAACCCCTCCCACCCCTTTTCTCATGTTCCCTGTTGGGTCATAGCACTAAGTGTACAGAAATCTTAACACAAAATTCCCATTGTCGGAAGTAAGAAACACAAAGAAACCTCCTCTCTGAGTAGAAACGGAACA
Source organism: Schistocerca americana (assembly GCF_021461395.2). Lineage (NCBI taxonomy): Eukaryota > Metazoa > Arthropoda > Insecta > Orthoptera > Acrididae > Schistocerca > Schistocerca americana. The sequence goes on from NC_060124.1 coordinate 564,519,794, forward strand.
CTGATAAAAACTTAACAATTCTTCTTGAGTCACACAAATACTTTGGAAGTCGAACACGAGTAATTCTGAACAAATTGTTTTGAAAAAAAAAAAAAAAAAAAAAACTTTTCGTGTAACATAGAAGTACCGGAAGCAAGGCAATAGTAAATAGTAATAAGAAACCAAGTGACTTTTAATTCTCTTCTGTTCGTTCTCGTTCAAGGTGTTGTAGTGGTTCCACATATTTAATCAACACCCATTCTTTCAAAAATGATCTTCAGCATGTTGCCGTAGTGCTTCTTGTGGTTGCGATACGTGCTGATTTTTGCATATTCACACTTCAAGTAAACGCGGAATTCTATCTCGTTGTCCAACCCAAGTTTGTGGATGACATAACTAACATATTTTCCCAGTACTAAGCTAATACTACGACATAACATCAAACAGCCAAATCTAGCATCTTGCCACTTGCTTTAATCGTAGCTGTGTTACTAATTGCAATTTAACTATAACAAATTGTACCAGCATCAATGAGTTTTTGGTGGATCCTCTGTGTGTTGCCGCCTTCAAAGTGCATGTTCTCATAATATGCAAGTTACAATGATGCTTTTGCCACGAATATAATGTCTCTCATTATTTTATTGCAACGAATCACAGAGTTAACAACGGGTTTTCGAGTGATTCTCAATTTGCTGGTGCTCAGAAACGGCATATATACTTGAAATTAATGCCAATATGGCGCCTCACAACTCTGTGCTGAAGGCAGATTGCGTGCATGTTACGTAGGTGGCGTTGTGCCATCTCATTGATCAACGCTCAGACGCACGCTCAGAATATATGATATGCTAGGTATTGCCCTGCACGTTCGGAAAGACTCCCGAACGTGCTATTCCACGCTATGACGTCAGAAACTCGGCACGCTCGACGCTCAAAGTTCGGATGCACGGACCGTGTGCCGACAGCTTAAGGGTGGTTGGGCTTGGCTGCAGAAGAACGGATCTCACAAATACGCGCCATCCTGCGCCCTATCTCTATTTCTGTTTCTATCTGTCTCTCTTTCTCTGTCCCTCCGTCCCTCCCTCCCTCCCTCCCTCCCTCCCTCCCTCCCCCCCCTCCCTCCCTCCCCCCCTGCCACCACGTCAGTGTCGGCAATCTATCGTCCCACCGCGGCCGTACGGTAGAGCAGCAGAACAGCGCCCCAGTGACTCTCACGTTGTGGAGACCCGCTCTTCTTTTGCCTGTCACTGGCTCTCAAATGCTGTCAGTGGCACAACTGCTGCTGATCTCCATAAGAAGCGAGGAATTGATGGTAAAGTTTCAGCTCACACTTCCATTACAGACGTCACATAGATGTTTCAAATGTTATCTGGTACTCATTGCTCTAATAGACACTTGTGTAGATATATCGAAAAGAAAATGTGTAACGTCACGAATGAGACTGAGAACGTTAGACGTAAAGCGTTTTTATGAAACAAAGTCTATCAAGGAGACTTGCCCAATTCGTCCGCAGCGGAATGTTAATACTGACAAAACTGTTAAATTAAAGTATTTGGGTTAAATGTCACGGAGATGGAAGTTGACCTAGATGTAACAAACGATTTCGTATAGATACCCAGAATAAAAAGTCTCTCGAACAAAACCAAAACCAGATAATTAAATTTAGTAGTCACACCTGGAAGTCTGTAATATGATGATTGCCTAGAAAGTAATGTACTGCAGTTTTCTCAGCTAAACACAATGCTACGAATCCGAAATGTTACGTATGTGTTATGTGAGGTCTCCTGAGTGAGCGCGCCAAGTTTCCGTCACTTCCGACACATAGCGTAACTGCAGGACACTTTCAAAATGCCGTCTGTAGCTGATGTACGTTACAAACAACCTGCAAATTTCTCACTGCAGAGAAAGAAACTGTGGGTGATATTCACAAACGCTTGGCAATGTCTATGGAGCATCTGCTGTCGACCTAAGTACTGTTAGTCTCTGTGCATGGAAGGTGAGGTCATCAGAAGGTGGTTCGGCGGAGATCCACGATTAGCCGCGGTCGGGGAGACCATCCACGGCTGTCACACCTCACATGTTGCAGCCTGCTGATGTCGTCATTCCTCATTAAAGGATGCCATTCGTGGAAGACATTGTGAGGACGCTGAGGAGGTGACTCACACAGGGAAGCACTGGCTCCGCCACCGGGAGCAGAACTGTTACCGACAGGGCGTACACGCACTTATTTCACGCTGAAGGAATGTCGTAGAAAGGGATGGAGATTACGTGAAAAATAGGGTGTGTAGATAAAACATCATACATTCGTGTGTGCTATTCCCATTATGTTCAACAAAGAATTGTCGAAGAAAAAATCGCGGTGCATTACTTTCTGGGCAACCCTCGTACATATTTTCGATGACATTAGAGCACTGTAAGAGGCAGGAAAGAAAGTTATAAGAAAGATATTGGAGATAATAATAACGGACGCTAGTGACAGAGGTGCAAATTTATGTTTGATACTATGAAGAAAATAATTCCATGACAGACGGGGAGGTCTAGTTAGCTAAGGTTACAATTGTACAACTAAAATATGTGAAAGTAATTGATAGAAGACTAGAGAAAGACATGTCAGAGGAGACGCAAGGGAAGACAAGGCACGTCTAGTCTTATGACATTATGCTTAATTCTTTTCAAATGGTTCAAATGGCTCTGAGCACTATGGGACTTGACTTCTGAGGTCATCAGTCCCCTAGAACTTAGAACTACTTTAAACCTATCTAACCGAAGGACATCACACACATCCGCGCCCGAGGCAGGATTCGAACCTGCGACCGTAGCGGTCGCCCGGTTCCAAACCTAGAACCACTCGGCCACTCCGGTCGGCCCTTTATTCCGTTGATAGGTGCCATCACTGTCGGAAAACGAAAATGTCATATAATATTTCAGCAGTTTCTGGAATAGGTGAAACAGCGATACATGTAATCTGAGAAGGAGACGGAAAATATCAAGTGATAGACTGAAGAGAACGTAGACCACTGTTGAAGTGAGGACATAGTGCATATGAAACAAAAATTCTTGCAAGCTGTGATCTTCGTTGTTTGTGAATGACCAAAACCGAAAGACGAAGAGTGAATGAGCACGTAGGCGCAGATTACAACGAGCATGGGAGATACTTTCCAGCTCTAATTTCATCATTTGATTGTTTAACCTTCAGTACTTAGTAAATTAGACAAATCATTCGTTAATATAACAATACACAGGCTATAACGGGTATAAATGGAGTTACTTTTGTATATAGTACCTTAATATGTACGCACTCCAGTGTGTTGGTTGTTTCTTCTCTAACAGTGTGCCTGCAGTCGCGTAGCATAGTTTAGCACCTGATGTTTTTGACATGGTTGTAACAGCACCACTAAGTAGGCTGCACCTTTCAGTATGGACCAAAAATTTTGCATGCACATGTCCTCACTACAACACCTGATTTGCTGCCCAGGCGAAAATAACCATTAATGGCTTGATCTTTCAACATGTGCTTTGAAGTTTACCCAACCTAAAGACGTATGACTTGTAATAGCTATAATTATTAGTCTGCAAATGACGTAAATACTGATGTAATGTTGCTCAGTACACCGTCCTCAGTCACCAATAGATATATCTGCACTTACACGCGTTACACATTGTATACCAAGTAACAAAGACTACTAACACACGAATCTATGAGTGTTATGTTTCAACTATCGAGATAATAGGCTATAAGTGTTAAGTACACTGATGTGACAGAAGAATACGACCACCTGCTTAACAGCGCATGTTTGTTCACCCATGGGACGAACTGCAATTGCGATTTTGCGCCGTTTGGCTTCAACAGGCCTTTGGTGGGTTTCCAGAAGTATGTGGCACTTGATGTCTGCCCAAAGATCATATGATTCCAGTATATTACGGCCCGATGGATTACGGCCGCCATAGCGTCTCAGATATGTTAAACTGAGGAAATTGGAGCAGGAATTTGGAAGCCAAAGCATCAGCGTGAGTTCACCATCAATATCATCTTCAAACCACTGCAGCACAAGTCCGTTCTTATGGCACGAAAACTGATACTTCTGGTAGATGCCATCACTGCCGAGAATATATCAAGCATGAAGTAATCCATGCAGTCTTAAATTACGCCGCGCGGTATTAGTCGAGCGCTCTAAGGCGCTGCAGTCATGATCTGTACGGCTGGTCCCGACGTAGGTTCGAGTCCTCCCTCGGGCATGGGTGTGTGTGTTTGTCCTTAGGATAATTTAGGTTAAGTGGTGTGTAAGCTTAGGGACTGAGGACCTTAGCAGTTAAGTCCCATGAGATTTCACACACGTTTGAACATTTTTTCTTAAATTACGTTCACTTAGTCTATAGTTCCTGCGGTATTTTAAATTACCGCAATAGGTCGCATGGAATTCCAGTGAATGCTCTGCGTAGCATAATACTGTTCCCTCAACGCAACGCGGTAGACGTTTCAAGCCATTTCCTACCACGTGTGTATGTGGCACGCCAACTTTTCTGTCAACCACTGTCAACCATCCCACTGTCAACTCTAAGCCATATGCAGATGCCATTATTAGCAAAATAGAATGTGTAGGCCACGTTCAAAAACGTTTGGGAACAAGGCAGAGAAAACTGACTGTTGATATGAGAGAAAAGAATTACAAGATGGAAAATTGTTGACCGGGCAGGGTCGGTGAACTGAAACTGAAATAGAAAACTTGCAGGTATACTATGGGTAGGCAGTTAGTTGAAATAAACAAAAATTGGAGGCAATGAAGAGAGATGTTTGGGCCATATTCTTCCATAAGTCCTCCACTGATGACAAGCCATGTCATGGATTGTGTCCATCAGGAGAAAATTCGTGGTGCAAATACAATCGGTCTCAGGCAACTGGAGTATCTTAGTCTCACCAGCATTTTCTTCCTGCTGCTGTTATTACAGCAATTAAACCTATTTTCAGAGACCTGGCTCATCCTGACCTTCTAAAGAAATGTCTGCATGGGTAGACACAGAATCCAAATGAATGTTTCAACAGCATAATTTGGAACCGCCTGCGAAAAACTGTATTTGTTGGCATGCAACAATGAAACTAGGAGTTCATGATGCTGTTACTCCATTCAGTTGTGGTAATATTGGAAAGTGTTGGTTACTGACAAATCTGGGAATTAATCCTGGTGAAAATATGATCACTGGACTGCAACATTGCGATAAAGTGAGGATAGCCGACGCAGACAGGTCTGTATCTAATATGGCCAAGAAAGCAAGACATCCAGGAAGGTGAAAAAGAAGCTGGAAGACCTGCTAGAGGCCAAAGAAGGGCCATCATATGCAGCAGAACAGTTTAAATTAACTGTAAGTAACAAATTTCAAATGTTTTTTCTTTAAAGTCAATTTCCTGCAAACTAAAATTTTCAGTACATATGCCGCATTATATCAGAAACTATCATAGATAAATAATGAAATTTTCAGAGACTCTGCAAAACATAAAAAGCCACCTCTGGTACTACATTCATTAATATTCCCCCATTAGGAAGTTCACATAAAATATTTTCTGCAAGAAAAGACTTAATATTTTTTGTTAATAAATTTGAGAAAGTATTTCTTAAAAATTATAAAATGGATAGAGTAGATTTTAGTACAGTTGACTATTAGCATCAAGTAACACACAGTAAAAATATTAAGGTCCTGCATGAAATAGCGTTGTCAGAAATGGGTCAAATACATGCCTAAATTAACATGGGCTAGATAAGCAGGATGTGGTGCCTTAATTGACATCACGAGCTTACAGCATCGTGTTCCAGATCTCTCTCAAGGATTAAGATACCTAGTAGTAACGGAATTAAATCCAGGTCCTCAGCAAGACAGTCAAACACGACGACGGCATAGCTAAAAAGGCAAACTGTCACGGGTAAAACAAGAAATATCTACCGTAATTTTTACGTCACTGCCACCAGTACCTTTCTAATACTGTTAGAGATGCCTACTTTTGTGCACAAATCAACTACAGTTTTGCGTCATCTTGAAATCTCGTGCAAGTGTGTAGCTGTTGTGACTGTCTCTGTACAGGTCGGAAGGTTTCCCCTAACGTGGTTTGTAAACACGTACACATTACCATGAAACGCAACCTACGGGTAGATCGCCACATTCGAATGAATTGCAGCATTTCATTTGAAAGTGAAGCACCAGTAGGGACGCACTAGGGACGTCTGTGGAACATTAGAGTAAACATTCATCATCCCACGGACAGTCAAATGGTTCAAATGGCTCTGAGCACTATGGGACTTAACTTCTCTGGTCATCAGTCCCCTAGAACTTAGAACTACTTAAACCTAACTAACCTAAGGACATCACACACATCCATGCCCGAGGCAGGATTCGAACCTGCGACCGTAGCGGCCGCGCGGTTCCAGACTGTAGCGCCTTTAACCTCTTGGCTACACCGTCCGGCACGGACAGTCGCAACAGATGTTCGGGTCCGCCTAATCCCGTCGCTGATCGATCAGGGAAGTTGCTCGACATGTGCACCAGAGTCAAAGCGATGTGTTGCGGGCATGGAATCTTTAACAGCTGACAGGTACTGCTGAGGACTTCCACCGCACAGGTCTTGTACGTTTGATAGGGGCACAGGATGGTCAATGTCTACGACTTTTGAGTGGAAGAAACCGATGGCTGAAGGCTCCAGAACGGAATTCTCCTTTCGAAGAGGCACCAGAAGTCGTGTATATCGTCAGACTGTTAGCAAACCATTTCATGGTGAGCACCATATTGTACACCACATCAACATCCAACCCGTTAAAGACGAGCAAGAAGTCTTGTTGAATGAACGCCACAGGACTGGCGCCGGCTGTTGTTTGAGGAGAAAACTTGGATCTTTTTGTGGCCTGATATTGCCAGACGAAGTGTTTGGGGGCAAATTGGTAATATTGAACGTCTCTCCAGCACTCTATTCCATATGTGCTACAAGGTGGGATGGCATTACATGAGATCACCGTACACCTACCCTGGTTCTATAGGGCCATCTTACTGTTCTGTGGTACAGGGACGAGATTGTGCAACCAGCACTGGGACCGTGTCGCCAATATTTTGGTGACAACTTTTTCTTGATGTATGGTAACTTGCTCATCGTGCTGTTCTCGTGAACACGTTCCTTCGCCTGCTAGGGTCTCTATAATTGAATGCCTGCCTGTTCCCAGGGCACGTATCGAATCCAACATGTGGGGGGGGGGGGAGGGGGAATAGATTGATATGAGCAGATTTTGGACGTCGACAACGACCGCGTCGTCTCCGCGACTTATGCTGAATCACTGTTGAAGGGTGGGACAGTTTAGACCTGAGATGATGTTAGTGCTGTGCCACGACGGATTCACGCCAGCATCGAGCAAGTCGGTATTTCACCAAGTACTGATGTTGCTGTGAGAAATTATCCTTGTAAACAGACGGTTTTGTTGTTACACAAATGTTTTCCTTTTTTTTATTTACTTACCTCGACGTATTGTAAATGAATATACGCGCATACCTCAGTACCAGTTTTTTATCTTGTGCCATTAATTTCGAGAAAAGAGATGCAGCAAAACTTCAGTTGATGCGTATTTATAACTATCCCGCGAAATATAATGGCTTCCAGTCGGCGTTAACTGAATTTTCCCGTTGTCGTTTTGTGAACAAAATACGAGTGAACTAAGTATCGCCGGCCGGTGTGGCCGTGCGGTTCTAGGCGCTTCAGTCTGGAACTACGTGGCCGCTACGACCGCAGGTTCGAATCCTGCCTCGGGCATGGATGTGTGTGATGTCAAAAAAATGGTTCAAATGGCTCTGAGCACTATGGGACTCAACTGCTGAGGTCATTAGTCCCCTAGAACTTAGAACTAGTTAAACCTAACTAACCTAAGGACATCACAAACATCCATGCCCGAGGCAGTATTCGAACCTACGACCGTAGCGGTCTTGTGGTTCCAGACTGCAGCGCCTTTAACCGCACGGCCACTTCGGCCGGCTTGTGTGATGTCCTTAGGTTAGTTAGGTATAAGTAGTTCTAAGTTCTAGGGGACTGATGACCACAGATGTTAAGTCCCATAGTGCTCAGAGCCATTTGAACCATTTTTTTGACATCACACACATCCATGCCCGAGGCAGGATTCGAACCTGCGACCGTAGCGGTCTTGCGGTTCCAGACTGCAGCGCCTTTAACAGCACGGCCACTTCGGCCGGCTTGTGTCATGTCCTTAGGTTGGTTAGGTTTAAGTAGTTCTAAGTTCTAGGGGACTGATGACCACAGATGTTAAGTCCCATAGTGCTCAGAGCCATTTGAACCATTTTTTTGACATCACACACATCCATGCCCGAGGCAGGATTCGAACCTGCGACCGTAGCGGTCTTGCGGTTCCAGACTGCAGCGCCTTTAACCACACGGCCACTTCGGCCGGCTTGTGTCATGTCCTTAGGTTGGTTAGGTTTAAGTAGTTCTAAGTTCTAGGGGACTGATGACCACAGATGTTAAGTCCCATAGTGCTCAGAGCCATTTGAACCAACTAAATATCAGACTAGATTTGTGACTTGATTTAGAACTGAGTAGCACAACTCAGTACTTTATTCTTAACGGAATAAAATCCAGAAATGTAGATAGAACTTCTGATGTACTCCAAAAGAGTTTACAAGGGGTATCTCTATTTGCTATGTATATGCGACCCAGTGGATAACGCCGGAAGTTGTAAGAGGCTTTTGTAGACGATATTATTGTCTGTAGGCAGGTTGCAACCCTGGAAGACTGTAGGGAAATGCCGAATGAGCTGGAGAATATCAATGAGTTGTGCAAGGACTGACAATTCACCACGAGCTTAAATAAATGTAACAGATTTCGCGTAAACAGTGAAGATATCCACTGATGTTCCTTTAGGCAGTTTTGGTAAATTCATGGCACATAGTAACAGCCGTAGAATGTCTAAGAGCTACCGCCCGTACCGGCCTGAAATGGAATGACCACATACAACAAAAGAACGAAAAGAAAATGACAGATTTAGATTTGTTGGAAGAACCTTAAGGAACTGTAATTAGTTCACCGGACAAGTTGCTTACATAACACTTGTTCGGCCGATTCAGAAGGACCGTCCATCAAGCTGAGACCCTGACAAGTATGATTAACAGAAGGTTAGCTGAACAGATGAGATCCAAAGAAGAGCTGCGCGTTTCGTCACTGACTCGTTTAGTGTGGGTAAGCGCTTTACGGGAAAACTCAACGGCTCTTCTGGTAGTCACTGCAAGAGAGCTATTGTGTATTACGGGGAAGACAGATAATGAGTTTCCACGAGCGTACGTACGTTCGAAGAAGATATAGACTGCCTCCCACTGCCTCTCAGAACGAACACAACGAAAAGAAAGTTAGAGAAATTTGACCTCATACGCCAGTCGGCCTTCCTATGTTCTAACTGCGAATGTAACAGACAAGTGAGACTTGCTGAATGGAGATGTAGACTTCATAAGTTGTTTTAGACACTGGTGTTTCAATTAGTTCGCCTCTATTGAATAGAAGTAAATGTACGGCAATAAACTGATTTGTAATTTGTATTGAAATGATCTTCCTCGAGGATGGCGAACACTAGAATAGTTTTCGAGTTCAATCTCTCTGTTCACAAAATCAGAATGATCGCTTTCCAGTAAAGCAGACAGGAAAATATCAATTTTATTCTGCTCCGTAGCGGACAACCGAAGGAATTAGCTTCAGTGGAGGATGGAGATTGGAAACGAACGCAGGGCCTTCGCGTGGTGGCCAGACACACTAAGGAGCTAAGGGGGTGGACAGCGTATTCCTCTGTTTGTCTACGAACGATAGAGGAATGCCACAGAGTGGGAAAGCATGATTATTTCTAATGGAATTTAAAGTGCATTCACCAATTTACAGCCGGTTACGGTACATTTGTTCGGCCACAGAGGTAAAATAATCGAGTCGATCAACAGATGCCTGGTGAATTACTTTGCTGGTGATGACAACAAAGAGAACTGAGCCGTGGCGGTGAAAGAGCAACCACGCCGCAGTTATTTGATGACGCAAGTGAATACACCTGCCATCGTCCGTTTTGACGACACAGAGATCCCCGGCACTCGGTTTGACTGGCCCACTCGTCACACAACAGCCACTGGACACTGCAGCAGACCGCTGAGAGTGGTTGGGCTGTGTGGAGGGTGGAGGCGAGGAGCGCGGCTGCGGGGGCGGGGGGGGGGGGGGAGGGGTGGGGGGGGGTATCGGCCCCTCTCAGACTCAGTGGTGCTCGAGCGCCGAGCACGTTGACCGGCTCATTGAACTGAAGTCCTGCGCGGACCGCAATATATTATCGGGTGCTCGTGGGGATCGAATCCGTTCCCGATTACGCGTAATTCAGTTGGCGCGAGCAGTGTCGCCGCGAAGTGGCACTCGATTACCGAACGGCGTACGTGACCGGAATCCTGCAAAGCTGCAAGCGGTAAATAGATTAACTGCTCGAGAGGCCATCTGCGGCCTGCGGCGCTGTGGCAGCCGGGCAGCCTGTGTAGTGGCAGCGAAGTGCAGTCCGCTACGTCATCACCTGCGTCCCCCTGTCTCTGCCCACGTGGAACACCTGCAACTAGCTCTCTTCTGTACGTTACCCGTCATCTGGTAGTTGAATCACATAAGAGATCTGGATAGATTGAGGGAACCAGACTTTCTGAGAGTTTCAAAGGTAGTATGAGCAACTATAGACTAAAACAGTGGTAAGGACTAAAACAGAAGATTAATTGTAGAAGAGATGTAATATAGAAGAGATCAGAATGAAGTAGACGAAAAGGACAAGGCCTACTGGTCCTCGGATAAAATACTAAATATTTCATTTAATTGGTGAAACGATGCAGCAGGTGAATCATATGAAAGAGAATACAGACGCCTACCAGACGAGATTCAAAAAACTGCAAAATGTCTAAGCAGAAAGGGTTTGAGAACAAATGCAAGCCGGCCGCGGTGGTCTAGCGGTTCTAGGCGTGCAGTCCGGAACCGCGCGATTGCTACGGTCGCAGGTTCGAATCCTGCCTCGGGCATGGATGTGTGTGATGTCCTTATGTTAGTTAGGTTTAAGTAGTTCTAAGTTCTAGGGGACTGATGACCACAGTAGTTAAGTCCCATAGTGCTCAGAGCCAACAAATGCAAACGTGTGTAAGCACGTGTGATTGGGGACAGATATATAGCAAATAAAACAGACAAAAGAAGGACCTGTATCATTACCAACAGCTCAGACAGCAAGACGATACTAAACACAGAAGGGGAAGCTGAAATGTGGAAGAAATATAAAGAGGGTGTATATATAAGAGGAAGAAACTTGAGGAGAATGTTAGAGAATGAGAAGACGAAGTAATAGGTGAAAAGTAGATCGGAGATATACTGCGAGAAGAATTTAACAGAGCGCTGAAAGACCTAGGTTGGAATAACGCCCGTGGAGTAGACAACTTTAGGGTTATTGAGATCTCTCGGAGTGCAAGCCATAATCAAACTGTTCCACCTGGTTTGCGAGGAATATGGGACTGCCGAAATACCCTCACACTAAAAGAATATTGTAATAATTTGAACTGTGAAGAATACAGGTGCTCGTAGATGTAAATATTACTTTTAGGTTAATAAATCATGCTTCTTGAATACTGATACAAATTATTAATAGAAGAATGGACAGAACGATAGCAAAAAGAAGTGTGGTTCCCACAGTGGCATAGTTAAAACAGTTAAGTTTTAGATAGATAACTGTTGTTTGATATTGTAATAATAGTAGCAATGATGTACAGTCACAAAAAAAATTCAGTTGTAGCTTTACAAAAATAGTAATAGAACATACGCAACTAGCTATATCGTAGATTTCTTCAGTTCTCGGCATAGCTTTGTGTTGTAGTAATAGGCTGCGCAAACCAATATTAGAACTGTTTACATTATTATTGTACGTTCAGTCCAAATTTATATACGAAAATTCTGCTTGAATGAAGTAACTGCTAAAGATTTGTTATGATGGTTTGTTGCGACATTAATCGAATGTATGGTCATCATAAAATCTAGGCAGAAGACCACAAAGTTCCTCCAGAACTTGCACATATTCAGTAGTGACAGATTAAATGTAGTTGGTAGCGGCGTGCTTGCTGCTCTTAGAAGTAGTTTTTCTTCTAAAGAAATTTATGTCGTTCCTGTAAGTTGGCATGGGTAGAGGTTATACTTCATAACCGGAATAAATTAATAAGTGTTTCCTTTTACCGATCCCTCGAGTCGACGGTTTAATTGCTGAACAATTCAAAGAAAACTCGAATATCATATCAAATAGATACCCCACTGCCGCAATTATATTTGGTTTTAACTTCAATCTACCGTCGATATGCTGGTGAAAACACATGTTCAAAGCTGATGTTAGGGATTAAAAAAAAGTCGGAATTTGTACAAAATGCTTTCTCCGGAAATTATTTTGAGTAATTAGTTGAGGAGCCCACTCTAAGTGTAAATGGTTGCGAAAACATTCTTTACCTCTCAACAACAAATCATCCCGAGTAACCTGCGAGAATCGTGACAGGTACAGGGGTAGGTTGAGACTAGAAGACTATTGTAGAGTGGCAGCCCACGGAAAAATTTAAATCCATCAAAAATAAGCACAAAGTATATCTGTTTGGAAAAGGCAACTAAAAATTCGTTTGACACCTTCCTAAGAGATAGTCTCCGCTCCTTCCCAATTAACTACGTAAGTGTGGACCAGACGTGACTTGAATTCAAAGAAACAGTATCGACGGCAACTGAGAGATTTGCTTCGGCCAAATAAATAAAAGATGTTGCTGGTCTCCCATAGTACACAAAACAGGTTAGAGCCCTTTTGCAAAAGCAACGAAAGAAACATGACTAATTTGAAAGAAAACCAGAAAAATCTTCAACTTTGGCGTTGATTTATTGAAGCTCGAAAGTTGGCGCGGAGTTCAATGCGAGATGCTTTTAATAGCTTCCATAACGAAACTGATACAAAAGCCAAAGTTATTCTGATGGTATATAAAGTACAGCGACAGCAAGATACAATCGATACATTCGCTGTGTGATACTAATGGTAATATTGCCGACTTAAGCGCCACTAAAGCGGAGTTATTAAACACGGTTTTGCGAACTTCCTTAACCCAAGGAGAGATGTAAATATTCCAGAAATGGAATCGATAACAGCTGCCAACTTTAGTAAGTTAACAATTGATTTCCTTGGTGTAGCGAAGCAACTTAAATCAATAAATCGATAAAAGCAAGGCTTGCGATGCACATAATTTACCAATTACGTTCCTTTCAGCATATACTGATACAAAAACCCATTTTCAACAATCATACACAACCGCTCAGTCGACCCGTAGTAAAATAATGGAAATATGCCCAGGTCAAACCAGTATCCAAGAAACGAAATACAAGTGATCCACCGATTTACAGATCTATATCGCAAACATCGATTTGAAATAGGATTTTTGAACATACACTGCATGCGAACATTATGCATTACCGCGAAGTAAACGGTCTATTGACACATACACTCCTGGAAATTGAAATAAGAACACCGTGAATTCATTGTCCCAGGAAGGGGAAACTTTATTGACACATTCCTGGGGTCAGATACATCACATGATCACACTGACAGAACCACAGGCACATAGACACAGGCAACAGAGCATGCACAATGTCGGCACTAGTACAGTGTATATCCACCTTTCGCAGCAATGCAGGCTGCTATTCTCCCATGGAGACGATCGTAGAGATGCTGGATGTAGTCCTGTGGAACGGCTTGCCATGCCATTTCCACCTGGCGCCTCAGTTGGACCAGCGTTCGTGCTGGACGTGCAGACCGCGTGAGACGACGCTTCATCCAGTCCCAAACATGCTCAATGGGGGACAGATCTGGAGATCTTGCTGGCCAGGGTAGTTGACTTACACCTTCTAGAGCACGTTGGGTGGCACGGGATACATGCGGACGTGCATTGTCCTGTTGGAACAGCAAGTTCCCTTGCCGGTCTAGGAATGGTAGAACGATGGGTTCGATGACGGTTTGGATGTACCGTGCACTATTCAGTGTCCCCTCGACGATCACCAGTGGTGTACGGCCAGTGTAGGAGATCGCTCCCCACACCATGATGCCGGGTGTTGGCCCTGTGTGCCTCGGTCGTATGCAGTCCTGATTGTGGCGCTCACCTGCACGGCGCCAAACACGCATACGACCATCATTGGCACCAAGGCAGAAGCGACTCTCATCGCTGAAGACGACACGTCTCCATTCGTCCCTCCATTCACGCCTGTCGCGACACCACTGGAGGCGGGCTGCACGATGTTGGGGCGTGAGCGGAAGACGGCCTAACGGTGTGCGGGACCGTAGCCCAGCTTCATGGAGACGGTTGCGAATGGTCCTCGCCGATACCCCAGGAGCAACAGTGTCCCTAATTTACTGGGAAGTGACGGTGCGGTCCCCTACGGCACTGCGTAGGATCCTACGGTCTTGGCGTGCATCCGTGCGTCACTGCGGTCCGGTCCCAGGTCGACGGGCACGTGCACCTTCCGCCGACCACTGGCGACAACATCGATGTACTGTGGAGACCTCACGCCCCACGTGTTGAGCAATTCGGCGTTACGTCCACCCGGCCTCCCGCATGCCCACTATACGCCCTCGCTCAAAGTCCGTCAACTGCACATACGGTTCACGTCCACGCTGTCGCGGCATGCTACCAGTGTTAAAGACTGCGATGGAGCTCCGTATGCCACGGCAAACTGGCTGACACTGACGGCGGCGGTGCACAAATGCTGCGCAGCTAGCGCCATTCGACGGCCAACACCGCGGTTCCTGGTGTGTCCGCTGTGCCGTGCGTGTGATCATTGCTTGTACAGCCCTCTCGCAGTGTCCGGAGCAAGTATGGTGGGTCTGACACACCGGTGTCAATGTGTTCTTTTTTCCATTTCCAGGAGTGTAGTACGTATATCGTTGTTGTAATACGAATATCGTTCTTGTGAAACACTACAAGGCATTTATTCGTATGAAGTAATGAGTACTCTCGGCAAGGGATGTAAAATTGATTCCATACTTATAGATTCCGGGAAGGCTTCTGACACTGTTCCTCGAAGGACGTCTAACTAAATTGCGTGCCTATTGTTTCAATGTCCGCAGCTCGTGTCTTGCGATAACGTTCTCGCTTCCCGCGCACGGGGTCCCGGGCTCTATTCCCGGCAGGGTCAGGGATTTTCCCTGCCTCGTGATGACTGGGTGGTGTTGTGACGTCATCATCCCTATTACGGTCGGAGGAAGGCAATGGCAAAACATCTCGGCTAGGACCTTGCCAAGTCGGCGGTGCGGGTCTCCCGCATCGTTCTCTACGCTCTTCGGAGTATGGGACCTCTTCATCATCATCATTGTTTCAATGGTGCTGCTGAATTCGTGATCTTCTGTGAGAAAGGAAGTAATTGACAGAAAATCGTCGAGTATAACAGAAGTGACATCTGACGTTCCCCAAGTAAGTGTTGTAGGCCGTGTGCTGTTCCTGATCTATACAAAAGATTCACGAGACAATCTCGTTTTCATTTGATGCCTTCAGTTATCGTCTAGAAAATTCATCAGAAGATCATAAACAACTGCAAAACGACATGGATAAGACACATGTATGGTGTGAAGTATGATAATTGTCTCCCAGTAAGGAAAAGTGTGGTGTCATCTACATGAGTACGCCTACGGAGAGAAGCCCATTACATTTATGTTACACGACAAATCACACGAACATAAAGACTGCAAGTTCAAATAAATATCTAGGTATTACAGCTACGAACAACATAAATTGTTGCTAAGGCAATCCAAGGGCTGGGTATTATGGGCAGTACACTTAGAAGATGCAACAGTTTTACGAAAGTGACTGCCCGTACTACGCTTGCCCGGGCTGTGCAACAGTACTGCTGCGCAGTATGGGATCCGTATCAGTTAGGATTGTTGGATAATACTGAAAAAGTCCAAATAAAGGCAGCTCTTTTCGTATTGAAATAGGGGAGAGGGTATCACGGATACGAGAAGCGAGTCGGAGTAGCGATCTTTTCTCGAAATTTCTATCTCCAACATTCTCCTCCGAATGCGAAAATATTTACCGTCGCCAGCCTACGTAAGGAAAAATGTGCATCCTAATGAAATAAGAGAAATCAGACGTCGTACAGACATGAAGAGATAAATAATGGTAGTAGCCATGTGGACTCCTGAAATGTTTTACTGAAATCACCTCTGTAGCAGGAAGAAAAACTGAGAAATCATGTACCTGATACAACTAATATAGTGCTCACAATATATGTAAATCGGGCTTTTCGGTGCGATTGTGGCTTGTAACGCTATAACGGTTCTAATATTTATTTTAGGTTCTTTGCAGGGTCGCAAATTAATACAAGACCAGTGAATCCAGGCATCGAATATGCCAAATCAACTTTGACCGCCAAGATGACTAAGTCAGAAGCTGTACGCTTTCGTCCTCAAACTGAATCAGGTACTTCTTCCATATCAGCTTTCCAAGCGGTCGAACCTGTTGCTCAAGGCTATGTATGTCTGTCTCCCAAGAGAGGGCCGCAATTAGCCCATCAAGAGCTGCACTTCGTTAATTATTGCAAGTTTTGCCATTACACTAACGATTTTGGAGTAAGATCTGAGTTTAATGTGTCTGAAGTGCTCTGTAACTTTGTTCTATCGTATTCTACCTATTTAGTCCAATAATAGCATCTGTTAAACTTACATTTTTAGTCTAATTCACTCCAGTGACCGGTAATCTTTAGACTGTGAAGAGACTTTTCACTTCAGGGAATCCAGGCTATTTCAGAGGTCATCAGCGTCGCAGGTAGTGTGGTTATGAGAAACCCTCCTTGTAACGTAGCTGTCAGTCTCGCCTCCAATACGAATAAATCTCGGCCATTTGCCTACGAAGTTTAACTCTTCAGTTAAATACAAGGAGTCCGGCCGGAGTGGCCGGGCGGTTCTAGGCGCTACAGTCTGGAGCTGAGCGACCGCTACGGTCGCAGGTTCGAATCCTGCCTCGGGCATGGATGTGTGTGATGCCCTTAGGTTAGTTAGGTTTAATTAGTTCTAAGTTCTAGGCGACTGATGACCTCAGAAGTTAAGTCGCATAGTGCTCAGAGCCATTTAAATACAAGGAGAACTGGCGGTGGGGATAACGGAAAGTCGATTCGCAATATTTAGGAGGAGGTTCTGACTGTTACCTTACAACCAAGGGACCTCCCGAAAGCCTTGACCACATCTCAGACAATCCATATAATGCCCGAACATTGAAGTCAAAATACGGCACAAGGCACCACGAACATTGGAAATACTAATTTTTCTCATAGTGTAGTATTTAAGTTAATGAGTGGGTTCATTGTCATAGATATTTGCAATTTTATTCATCTTTTAAATTTTGTAGGCTTTCCTTCGCTTTATTAGACATACTTCTGTACATAGGTATACACGAGAAATAATGGGGAGTGGATAGTGATGACATTACTTTCTGAAATCTGGGGTACAGATTTTTCATTCGCTAGAGAACTCCCATACACTTCTACAAGCGAGTAGATAACTATCGGTTCTCAGCGTCACCACAAAAACTTTTGTTCTTGCGACATGACACATCTCTAAACTGACCAGCTCGTTCATATTTTTCAAATACTACCCCCCCCCCCCCCCTCCCTCTCCAACCTGCATAACTGTTTGCGAACGATGCTGTATTGACGTTATGTATACATCGTAGTGAAGATGGGCAAATGTACTGTTTGTATCATTTTCACACAAAGTTTTTCAGGCCCAGTGGTTGTCTGAAACTAATATTAATAACAGTATCTAGAACACAGATGTTCACTGTACAGGAACCTAACGTCTTAAAACAGCAATTAGAATTGCAATTTTTAGAAATGCATAACGTAAGCGCGTACATCCAGTTTTCCTTTTTTGACGGTTCAATTTCACGACATATTAGCATCACAGCAGGACTGATCTGCTGATCCCTCATTTAGCCAAATCACAGCACACGGACTGTGACATTCTGGCTCCATTAGAAACCTCAGAACGCTATAACCATCCGGCATTAATGAAAGAAATTCATTCATAACTGCCTTACACCTTACAGTCGCTAGGATGAATAATCAACACAAACCCGATAGTAGTATAACACCAAGACAATCGCAGAGGGCGAATAATCAGATGTCAGAATCAATATCTACAATCCGCAAGCCACCTTGTCCTATGTGGTGGAGGGTACTCTGTATACGAATGCCCTTCCTCCATTTCCTAGTTTAGTCTCGAAGGACTGACGGGAAGAACGATTGTTGATAAGCCGCCGTGTGAGTTTTAATCTCTCTAATTTTGTCTTCATGATATCTTCGCGAGATATACATAGGAGGAAGCAATATGTTGCTGGGAACAACTAGGAGCATAAGCCCTCGGAACTTGCAATAAACTACAACGTCATACAGAACGCCTCTCATGCGGCTTCTGCCACTGTAATTGGCAGATTTAACGCTTTCAGTATGAATCTGTAACGAAACACGCTGCTCTTCTTTGGATTTCCTCTTTTTCCTCTACCAGCCCTGTAGTATAAATCGTATGCTGACGAGCAGTATTCAAGTTTTGGTCAAACGACTGTTTTGTAAGCTACGTCCGTCGTAAGTGGGCTACATATGCTAAGGATTCTTCCACTGAATCTCAGTCTGGCATCTGTCTCAACCTACCTTTTGTCTTACCTGACCGTTCCACTTTAAATCGTTCTGTACCAATACAACTCTGATATTTAGTGGTTTGACCGCTTCCAGACCTTGTTCTGATATCGTGTATTGACATCCAGACCTGCAAGTTCGCTGTATACAACAGCATTATTCGCAAAAAAGGCTCATTGAACTTCCGAGGCCATCCATTAAGTTCATTTACATACTGTGAGACGTGCAGGTCCAGTACCTCGCTTCTGGCACACCAGAAGTTGCTTTTAGGTCCAAACACTTCTCTCTGTTGAGAATGCATCGCTGTGTTCAGTTTGCTTCTTCAATCCACTCACAGAGCTGGTCTGATCGCATGCTCGTACACTACTGGCCATTAAAATTGCTACACCACGAAGATGACATGCTACAGACGCGAAATTTAACCGGCAGAAAGAAGATGCTGTGATATGTAAATGATTAGCTTTTCCAGAGCATTCACACAAGGTTGCCGCCTGTGGCGACATCTACAACGTGCTTACACGAGGAAAGTTTCCAACCGATTTCTCATACACAAACAGCAGTTGAGCGGCGTTCACTGTTGAAACGTTGTAGTGATGCCTTGTGTAAGGAGGAGAAATGCGTACCATCAAGATTCCGACTTTGATAAAGGTCGGATTGTAGCCTATCGCGATTGCGGTATATCGTATGGCGACATTGCTGCTCGCGTTGGTCGAGATCCAATGACTGTTAGCCGAATGTGGAATCGGTAGGTTCAGGAGGGTAACAGGGAACGCCGTGCTGGATCCCAACGACCTCGTATCACTAGCAGCCGAGATGACAGGCGTCTTATCAGCATGGCTCTAACGGATTATGCAGCCACGTCTCGATCCCTGAATCAGCATATGGGGACGTTTGCAAGACAACAATCATCTTCACGAACAGTTCGACGACGTTTGCAGCAGCACGGACTATCAGCTCGGAGACCATGGCTGCGGTTACCCTTGACGCTGCATCGCAGACAGGTGCGCCTGCGATGGTGTACTCAACGACGAACCTGGGTGCACGAATGGCAAAACGTAATTTTTTCGGATGAATCGAGGTTCTGTTTACAGCATCATGATAGTCGCATTCATATTTGGCGACATCGCGGTGAACGCACATTGGAAGCGAGTATTCGTCATCGCCATACTGGCGTATCACCCACCCGGGGTGATGGTATGGGGTGCCATTGGTTACACGTCTCGGTCACCTCTTCTTCGGATTGACGGCACTTTGACCAATGGACGTTACATCTCAGATGTGTTACGACCCGTAGCTCTACCGTTCGTTCGATCCCTGCGAAACCATACATTTCAGTAGGATAATGCACGACCGCCTGTTGCAGGTCCAGTACGAGCCTTTCTGGATACAGAAAATGTTCGACTGCTGCCCTGGCCAGCACATTCTCCAGATCTCTCACCAATTGAATACGTCTGGCCAATGGTGGCCGAGCAACTGGCTCGTCACAATACGCCAGTCACTACTCTTGATGAACTGTGGTATCGCGTTGAAGCTGCATGGGCAGCTGCACGCCATCCAAACTCAGTTTGACTCAATGCCCAGGCGTATCAAGGCCGTTATTACGGCCAGAGGTGGTTGTTCTGGGTACTGATTTTTCAGGATCTATGCACCCAAATAGCGAGAAAATGTAATCACATGTCAGTTCTAGTATAATATATTTGTCCAATGAATACCCGTTTATCATCTGCATTTGTTGTTAGTGTAGCAATTTTAATGGCCAGTCCTGTATTTTGTTAGTTGGAGTGCGGAACTACACCGAATGCCTTCTGGAAGTCGAAAAATACGGCATCAGTCTTGACGCCGATATCTATTGCTTTCTGGGTCTTGCCGACGTACTGGGTTTCACACGATCGTTGTTTTCGGAACCTATGCTGATTACTACAGACGAGATATTAGATGTGCAGAAACGTAATAATACACGATCGTAAATCATGTTCAAAAATTCTACGACAGCCAGCGGCCAGTGATATAAACCTATTGTTTTGTACGTCTGTTCTACAACCCTTCCTCGAAAGGGGAATCACCTGTGCATTTTTCCATCCGTTAGAAACTCTTCGCTCCTGCTGCGACCTACCGTACACAGCTGATGGAAGAGGAGCGAGTTACCTGAATACTCTGTGTGGGACCATAATGGTATCTAGTCAAGTCCAGTAGCGTTTCCTCCTTTGGAAGATTTCAGTTAATTTTCTCTTCCATGTCACTGATTTCGATATCGTTTTGACGTTCGGCCCACAGCTTAAAACAGGATCCACAGTGAGATCATTCTCAGTCAAATGGTTTTGGAAGACGTTTAGTATTTCGGTCTTCGATTTGTCATTATCTGTTTCGATTTAGTTATGATCACAGAGCCGGCCGACGTGGCCGTACGGTTCTAGGCGCTTCAGTCTGGAACCGCAAGACCGCTACGGTCGCAGGTTCGAATCCTGCCTCGGGCATGGATGTTTGTGATGTCCTTAGGTTAGTTAGGTTTAACTAGTTCTAAGTTCTAGGGGACTGATGACCAAAGAAGTTAAGTCCCATAGTGCTCAGAACCATTTGAACCATTTTTTATGATCACAGAGCGTGTGGACTGATGGCGTCAATTCTTTGCCGGATGTAACATAGCTCCAAAACTTCTTAGGATTCTCTGTCATTACTTTCGAATTTGTTGGATGCTTCACGCGTGGCTCTCTTTACGCTAATTTCGATTTCGTTTAGTTTTTTTTTTTTTTTTTTTGTCTCTGAGGTTTCGGCTAAGTTTAAATTGGCTGTGAAGCTTTCTTTGGTGTCGTAGCAACTTTCCAACAGGGCTACAATTTACGTGAAAACAGTTTATTAAACGCTTGATTGTATTACTTTGATAACCATTGTATATGGCTGCATGTAATTACAATAAATTACCTCTGTGTGTATGGCTTCTTTCACCTAATAGGGCGATAACAGTGCAGAGATTATAAACCTGCATCCAGCAGCTGCGCTCTATCATCAGCGGCTAATGAATTCACATTTAGCATCATTTCTCACGCTCGAAGCGGCCATCAAAAGTTACGAGGGGAACTGTTCGCCGGAAGTTAACAGATAGGCACTAGCCAAACCAAAAACAAATAACTGAACTTCTTAAAAGCTTATTTTACAACTTATCTTCTTCATGTAAATGACATTTTCAGGGTTCTACACCTCAGCTGGTAAAAGCAGATCCCCTATAGGATCATATTTTAGTCCGTCCGTCTGTATGTCTGTTGAGACCGCTGCCATCTCAGGAATGAATGTAGCTATGAAGTTGAAATTAATGTCGAACACTACGAACTACGGTCCCTTGTTAGTGTAAAAAATTTAAGTTTATGCCTCAATACAGTCAGAAGATACGGCCATTGCTGTCACATACTTTGATACTCGCAAACGCACTCAGCAAAACCTTTAGATGACTTATGTGCGCTATGTGATCAAAAGTATCCGGATAGCCCCAAAAAGACACGTTTTTCGTATTAGGTGAATTGTGCTGCCACCTACTGCCAGCTACTCCATATCAGAGACCTCAGTAGTCATTAGTCATTGTAAGAGAGCAGAATGGGGCACTCCGCGGAACTCAAGGGCTTCGAATGTGATCAGGTGATTGGGTGTCACTTGTGTCATTCGTCTGTGCGCGAGATTTCCACACTCCTAACATTCCTAGGTCCACTGTCTCCGATGCGATAGTGATGTGGAAACGCAAAGGGAAACGTACAGCACAAAAGCCGCCAACAGTTGAAGAGGGTCGTAACGTGTAACAGGCAGACCATCACACAGGAATTCCAGTCTGCATTAGGATCCACTACAAGTACTATGATAGTTAGGCGGAAGATGAGAAAACTTGGATTTCATGGTCGAACGGCTGCTCATAAGCCACGCATCACGCCGGTAAATGCCAAACGACGCCTCGCTTTGTGTAACGGGAGTAACCATTGGACGAGTGAACAGTGGAAAAACGTTGTATGTAGTGACGAATCACGGTACACAATGTGGCGATCCGATGGGAGGATGTGGGTATGGAGAATGCCCGTGAACGTCTTCTGCCAGCGTGTGTGGTGCCAGCAGTAAAATTCGAAGCGGTGGTATTATGGTGTGGTCGTGTTTTTCGTAGCGGGTGTTTGCACCCCTTGTTGTTTTTCGTGACACTATCACAGCACAGGCCTACATTGATGTTTTAAGCACCTTCTTGCTTCACACTGTTGAAGAGCAATTCGGGGATGGCGATTGCGTCTTTCAACACGATCGAGCACCTACCTGTTGGTTACACGACAATAACACCACTGTGATGTACTGGCCTGCACAGATTCCTGACCGGTATCCTAACATCTTTGGGATGTTTTGGAACGCCGACTTCGTGCCAGGTCTTACTGACCGACACCGATACTTCTCGTCAGTGCAGCACTTCGTGGAGAATGGGCTGCCATTCCCCAAGAAATCTTCCAGCAACTGATTGAACGTATGCCTGCGAGAGTGGAAGCTGTGATCACGGCTAAGGGTGGGCCAACACCATATTGAATTCCTGCATTACCGATGGAGGACGCCACGTACTTGTAAGTCATTTTCAGCCAGGTGTCTGGATACTTTTGATCACATGTGTAATCACGTAATTAAGTATGTACGAGACCGTCAGAGAGCGACTCCTAATCGCACCCGTCCGGTTTTTTTAATCATACAAAACTTTATTTATCATATTTTCTTCCATTCCGCACTTCAGTTGCATATGCCAGTATATTTTGGAATCTCACGTCAGTTACAAAGAATGTACCTACTCCACAGAAACGATCAATGACAATACTGCGTGGTGTTCTCTTACTCTCGCCTTGAGAAAGAAAGGAAGGTTGCGGATTAAAGCTTCTTGGGCGACAACTTCTTTTGGTAATATCTAGAAATGACGTACTCGATTTTATCGGTAGTCTCATGATTCGCAACGCTAGAAAATTGTAGCGAAATTCAGTAAGACTTCCAGAGCTTCATGTGGGGAATCGTTGTTGACCTTAAACATAAATAAAAGTAATGCGTTGCACTTAAAGAGGCGAAATGTCTACATGAATACGCGATGGCAGAAATATCCCTGGAAGCTGTCACAGACATCCAGTGTAAGAGTAACGGTACATCCACATCTACATCGATACTCTGCCTGACAGAGGGTTCATCGAACCACCTTCACAGTAATTCTCTGTTATCCCACTCTCGAACAGAGCACGGAGAAAACGAACTCCTGTATCTTTTCGTGCCAGCTCTGATTGCCCTTATTTTATTATGATGATCGTTTCTCCCCATGTAGGTCAGCGTCGACAAAATATTTTCGCATTCGGTGGAGAATGTTGAAGATTGAAATTTCGTGAGAAGGTTCCACCGCAACGAAAAACGCATTTGTTTTAATGATGTCCACCCAAAACCCTCCATGCGACACTCTCTCCCCTACTTCTCGATAGTGCAAAACGTGCTGGCCTTCTCTGAAATTTCTCGATGCTCTCCGTTAATCCTATCTGGTAAGGATCCCACACCGCGCAGCTGTACTCCAAATGAGAACGGCAAGGAAGTGTAGGCAGTGTCGTTAGTAGATCTGTTGCATCTTCAAAGTGTTCTGCCAATAATACGCAGTCGCTGGTTCGTCTTCCTCACAAGATTTTCTGTGTGTTCTTTCCAGTTTAAGTAGTGCGTCAGTGTAACTCCCAGGTATTTAGTTGAATGTGTGGCCTTTAGATGTGACTGATTTATCGTGTAACTGAAGTTAACGTATTCCTATTAGCACTCATGTGGATGACCTCACACTTTTCATTACTTAGGGTCAACTGCCAATTATCGCTCCATACAGATGTTTTCTAAGTAATTTTACAATTGGTTTTGATGTTCTGATGACTTCACTAAACGATAAACTACAGCATACTCTGCAAACAATCTAAGACGGTTGCTCAGATTGTTCCTTATAACGTTTTTATAGATAAGGAACAGCAGAGGGCTTATAACACTACCATGGCGAAATAGCTTCTGTTTTACTCTATGACTTTCCGTCAATTACTACGAACTGTGACCTCTGTGACAGGAAATCACGAATCCAGTCACATAACTCAGTCGTTATTCCATAATCACGTATTTTGACTACAAGCTGCTGGTGAAGTACAGTGTCAAAAGCCATCTGGAAATCTGTACGAAGCAATTAAACGTAAAGCGACCACATTAAACCGATCGCACGTAAAACAGATGCTAGGCTGAGATTTATTGTAATAACCTTCAGGAAGTGTTGTCCATCACCGAAGGAGGTAACTTACAATAGCCTCGTTCGAGTGATACTTGAACCATGCTCTTCAGTCTGGGACGGTTACCGAAGAGGGCTCATAGATGAAATACGGAAGACCGTAAGTAAAGCACAGTTTTTCGGCACAGGTTCATTTAGTAATGGCAAATAACGGAGATAATCATACAACTCAAGTGGTGAGGAAAACAACGTGGATCATAGCGTAAGCTACTGTTGAGAACCGGATGCTGTACGTTCGTAGAAGTCACAACCAAAAGACTGATCCTTCGCCCGCATCTCGTGGTCGTGCGGTAGCGTTCTCGCTTCCAACGCCCGGGTTCCCGGGTTCGATTCCCGGCGGGGTTAGGGATTTTCTCTGCCTCGTGATGGCTGGGTGTTGTGTGATGTCCTTAGGTCAGTTAGGTTTAAGTAGTTCTAAGTTCTAGGGGACTGATGACCATAGATGTTAAGTCCCATAGTGCTGAGAGCCATTTGAACCATTTTTTAGACTGATTCTTCCTACGTACATCCAGGAAAAGATCACGAAGATAGAATAAGAAAGGTGCGAGAATACGTGGAGAATTACCAACAATCGATGTTCAAAAGGACCATTCACGACTGAAAAAGGAGAGGGAGAGGAATTACAGTGGCACACAAAGTACGTTCCGCCACACACCACAAGGTTCCTTGCAAATATCGATGTATCTGCAGGTGTGGATTACAGAAACTTGAATAGGATGGGCAATGAATTTGGCAGCCTCCATGTCACATTAATAACGTCAGAACAATGTATCTATTGGAAGTACAGACAACAGTACGGATGATGTGACGGGAATTCGATGCGTATTTCTCATGCGTCCGAAATACAGCGCCAACCACTGTGGCGTCCCCGCGGTCCAACCGCGTGCTGATATTGTCGACGCCGTAGAGCTGCTACTGCCACAGCTCTCGCAGTGGAGTTGAGACACGATGCGCGATGACGTAGGTCCCTGTTGGTGAACGGGAGACAGAAATGTGAATTCGTACGATGGTTGCTTCTTCTGATTTAAGATTGAATTACTCATTACCTGGATTTGCAGTAGTTGTTAAATCTTATCTCATCCGCATCGTATACACCACCAATTGCGAGGAAGCTTGTAATTATGAGTCTTCTCGTACGTTGTTGGCTCGTTGCTATGGGGTTGTTCAACCTGTATGAAGCGAGATCCACAGATACTCTTTGATTACGTCTCAGTGAACCTACGCCGTAATGTTAAAAAAATGTTCAGAAGTTCTCTTTTCAATTAATAAAGCAGGTATTTTGATATTAAGATCAAATTGTCCCTGCTGAACAGTCTTTGGTTAACTATCATTGATTAAATCACTTAATAATGTAGTCCACGCTTGATATTTCATTGGAATGAACAGATTATAAGAAACACTTCTGAACGCAAGACAATCTCGTCGCGTTCCGTACTCTCAATAACTAAGACAAAAATTGTTCTCGCACGTCTTTACAGGACGAGAGCCAGCAAGCAACTACTGTGAAATAGTATTGTAGGCGCATTGAATTCCTTCGTTGCGCTTACAACGCTCTTCCACATAAAAGTTATATCTGACTAACATCATCCTGGACTTAGCTTTCAAGATATTAATTGCAATTATCACTTGCATATTTGTCCATTAATTAAATCTGCGGTTCCTTCCTCCTCTTTTCATAACAAAAACTCTCAGTGATGTATAATGTTGTTGTTATCAAAACTTCATGGTGTAGGCTTATCGGCAAAGATGTCGTATTTGCCAAGATAACTCTTCCCTACTTCATATTATGATATTCTGTCTTAACTGACTTTAAGGGGGTCTTTGGGGTGTTATACCACGTAGCAGAAATCATGAAGGTCTTAATGTATGATTTCTGCTATTTGACTTGAGCGTTTCAGCTCATAATGTCTGCTGTAACTGTAGCGTAGTATAAGCTATGTGACATTATGTTTTCACGGTACTAAAATATGGTGAAGGCTTATTACGATTGCCTGTACACATCATTCATTGAAAGTTTGTTTATGGTTGCTGCTGTGAGCCACATATAAAACTGCGGTTGTCCAAGTAAATTATTTTGACTTCGACCATCATAAAATACGATGGCCTTACCACAACTTCAGCCTTCAAGGAAAACTAAAGGACTTCTGGTAGTATAAAATATCACGTCCCATATGTCAGTATTGCTTGGGACTGGGCGATAAGGTTTGATGAGAAGGGAAATATCGATTGGCCTAAGTGAGAGAAAGTGTTGAACTGACAATGTGGTTAACATTCGCCTATTATAAAAGGTAAGGATTGAAATTAGTACCGAACTTTTCTTTACGTGAGTTGTATCCATTAAATGAAGGTCTTTACACAGAGGCGGTGGTTAACTAGCACCGTTCCATCTAGTGAGAACTTGTCAGTACTAAATGTGTCTCCATCCACGACACGACAGACTGGAGTCCTCAGCTTCTCAGCTAGAAGTCCACCTACTGTTCCGAATCCCTGCGGATACCTCTGCTCAGCTTTGCTCAGCTAATATCTTTCTCAGTTTCTCTTAATACTGCTCTCTCTCCACTTGCACTAGGACCTGTCTGTCCTATCCTTTATTTCTGTCTGCTCAAATTACAGAGCATCTGCATCCGAATTTTAATCAAATTCCCTTCGCCCTTGCCATGCCATGACTTGGCGCAATGTCGAAGAGCCTTCGCCATCTCATTGGCTCTAATTATGCACTGTTTTTCAGAAGCTGAGCGGAGAGAGTAAAGTGTCGTTCACGCTCCGGACCTCCTGTAGTCTCTTCATGACGTATATATGCCTCTTCCAGGCACTGTTCCCGTTACCCCTCTCTTACTGTCGCTCCGAATAAGATTTATTACTCACTGTGTTATTTGTTAAGGGCAGCTGGCGACTCCGTTGCGCCACTGGCTGGATAGGTTCTGTCTACATGAGTTGGAGTATCCGTCATTTTATGCAGACCTGTTTCGGTGCTCTGGTGCTGCCTCCCTGCCTCGTAACTTTTCCATTGTTATGCTCGTGAAGCTTTCACCAGGTATTAACCTTTAATGCTAGGCTGTCATTTCAGTGACTACAAGACATTTCCCCTGCTGATGTAATTCACGTTACTCTACAGACAACTGTCAACAGAAAAATTTATTCCCCATTGCAACATTTGTTTCTTTACAATAAGCTTTTGGTTACATTGATTATTCTAATTCCACATCTAATTTTTCACTAAACCTTTAAATTTAGTGTTCTTTTAGAATAAACTGATTTTCAATTTATTTTCCTGTTCAATAAAACAGTTTACAATCCATTCACAATTATATTTAAATTATATTTTCCTCTGTAGCAATTAATTCATAACTGTGATAATTACATTTCATATTCTACAAATATCTGTACCGTCTGTTTTAAAGCGTACTGAGTCTTCTTGCTCATTTGCACTTTGTTCAAATATTTCTATTGCGGTGTCCCACAGCATTTTCACGGGATGGGTCATACACCGGTGGCTTCTTAAAAGCTGAGATGGACTTTGCAAAAATAGCACACCGACGAGAAATGTCTCCTTGTATAACGACAAGTGAAAGATAGGGCGCTACCCTTTGTGTGCAGTCTGAGTGTGGAGGGAGCACGTGACCTCCTGATGGAATGCACTGTTCCATGATGTCGGCTGCTGAAGCTGATTTGGAGGGTTCACCATGGAATACGCAAGCAGATCTCACAAAGAATGTCAATAGTAGTAAAGATACGAAAGAGACTGGTTGACTTTGGTTTAAGGTCCAGACTGAAAGGTATTATTATATACTATACTGAAGCGCCAAAGAATCTGGTATAGGCATCCGTATTAAAATACAGAGATACGTAAACAGGCAGAATACGGCGCTGCGGTCGGAAACGCCTACATAAGACAACTAGTGTCTGGAAAAGTTGCTAGACCAGTTACTGCTGCTGCGATGGCAAGTTATCAAGATTTAAGTGAGTTCGAACGAGGTGTTGTAGCTGGCGCACGACCGATAGGACACAGCATCTCCGAGGTAGCGATCGGAGCATGGAATGTCAGATCCCTTAATCGGGCAGGTAGGTTGGAAAATTTAAAAAGGAAAATGGATAGGTTAAAGTTAGATATAATGGGAATTAGTGAAGCTAGGTGGTAGGAGGACCAAGAGTTCTGCTCAGGTGAATTCAGGGTTATAAATACAAAATCAAATAGGGGTAATGCTGGAGTAGGTGTAATAATGAATAAAAAAAATAGGATTGCGGGTAAGCTACTTCAAACAGCATAGTGAACGCATTATTGTGGCGAACGCAGACACGAAGTCCACGCCTACCACAGTAGTACAAGTTTATATGCCAACTAGCTCCGCATATGACGAAGAGATTGATGAAATGTATGATCAGGTAAAAGAAATTATTCAGATAGTGAAGGGAAACGAAAATTTAATAGTTATGGGTGACTCGAATTCGATAGTAAGTAAAGGAAGTGAAGGAAAAGTAGTAGGTGAATATGGAATGGGGGTAAGAAATGAAAGAGGAAGCCGCCTGGTAGAATTTTTCACAGAGCATAACTTATAGCTAACACTTCGTTCAAGAATCATGACAGAAGGTTGTATACATGGAAGAGGCCTGTAGATACTCGAAGGTTTCAGATAGATTATATGATGGTAAGACAGAGATTTAGGAATCAGGTTTTAAATTGTAAGACATTTCCAGGGGCAGTGTGGACTCTGACCACAATCTATTGGTTATTAACTGTACATTAAAACTGAATAAACTGCAAAAAAAGTGGGAATTTAAGGAGATTGGACCCGGATAAACTTAAAGAACCAGAGATTGTAGAGAGTTTAGGGAGAGCTTTAGGAATCGATTGACAGGAACGTTGGAAAGAAATACAGTAGGAAAAGAATGGGTTGCTTAGAGGGACGACAAAGTGAAGTCAGCAGAGGATCAAGTATGAAAAAAGACGTGGGCTAGTAGAAATCCTTGGGTAACAGAAGATATATTGAATAAATTTAATTGATGAAAGGAGGAAATATAAAAATGTAGTAAATGAAGCAGGCAAAAAAGAATACAAACGTCTCAAAAATGAGATCGTCAGGAAGTGCGAAAAGGCTAAGCATTGATGGCTTGAGGACAAATGTAAGAATGTAGAGGCATATCTCACTAGGGGTAAGATAGATGCTGCCTACAAGAAAATTGAAGAGACTTATGGAGAAAAGAGAACCACTTGTAAGAATATCAAGAGCTCAGATGGAAACCCAGTTCTAAGCAAAAAAGGGAGAGCATAAATGTGGATGAAATATATAGAGGGTCTATACAAGGTCGATGAACTTGAGGACAGTATTATGTAAACAGAAGAGGATGTAGATGAAGATGAAATGGGAGCCATGATACTGCGTGAAGAATTTGACAGGACACTGAAAGACCTGAGTCGAAGCAAGGCCCCAGGAGTAGACAACATTAAATTAGAAATACTGACAGGATTGGGAGAGCCAGCCCTGACAAAACTCTACCATCTGGTGAGCAAGATGTGTGAGATAGGCGAAATAACCTCAGACTTCAAGAAGAATGTAATAATTACAATCCCAAAGAAAGCAGGTTTTGACAGGTGTGAACATTATCGAAATATCAGTTTAAAAAGTCACGGCTGCAAAATACTAACGCGAATTCTTTACAGACGAATGGAAAAACTGGTAGAAGCCGACCACGGGGAAGGTCAATTTGGTTTCCGTGGAAATGCTGGAACACGTGAGGCAATACTGAATCTATGACTCATCTTAGAACATATATTAAGGAAAGGCAAACCTACGTTTCAAGCATATGTAGACTTGGAGAAAGATTTTGACAATGTTGACTGGAATACTCTCTTTCAAATTCCGAGGGTGGCAGGTGTCAAATAAAGGGAACGAAAGGCTATTTACAATTTGTACAAAAACCAAATGGCAGTTATAAGAATCGAGGGGCATGAAAGGGAAGCAGTGGTTGGAAGGGAGTGAGACAGGGTTATAGCCTATCCCAGATGTTATTCAATCTGTATATTGAGAAAGCAGTAAAGGAAAAACAAAAGAAAAATTTGTAGTAGGAATTAAAACCCATGGAGAAGAAACAAAAACTTTGAGGTTCGCCGATGACATTGTAATTCTGTCAGAGACAACAAAGGACTTGGAAGAGCAGTTGAACGGAATGGGCAGTGTCTTGAAAGGAGGATATAAAATGATCAACAAAAGCAAAACGAGGATAATGGTATACTGTCGAATTAGGTAATGAGACACTTAAAGTAGTAAATGAGTTTTGCTATTTGGGGAGCAAAACAACTGATAATGGTCGAAGTAGAGAGGATATAAAACGTAGACTTGCTATGGCAAGGAAAGCGTTTCTGAAGAGGAGAAATTTGTTTCCATCGAGCATAGATTTATGTGTCAGGAAGACGTTCCTGAAAGTATCTGTATGGAGTGTAGCCATGTATGGAAGTGAAACATGTACAATAAATAGTCTGGACAAGTAGAGAACAGACGTTTTCGAAATGTGGTGCTACAGAAGAATGCTGAAGATTAGATGGGTTGATAACGTAACTAATGAGGAGGTATTGAATGGAATTTGGGAGAAGAGAAATTTGTGGCACAACTTAACTAGAAGAAATAATCGGTTGGTAGGACATATTATGAGGCATGAACGGATCACCAATATAGTATTGGAGGGCAGCGCTGAGGGTAAAGGAGATCAAGAGATGAATAAACTAAGCAGATTCAGGAGGATGTAGGTTGCAGTAGGTACTGGGAGATGAAGAATCTTGCACCGGCTAGAGTACCATGGAGAGCTGCATCCAACCAGTTTCTCTACTGACGACCACAACAACAACAACCGTGATTATCAGGAATTCGGTAAAACATCAAATAAATCTCCGACATAACGGTGGCCGGGAAAAGATCCTGCAAGAATGGGACCAACTACGACTGAAGAGAATCGCTCAGCGTGACAGAAGTGCAACGTTTCCGCAAACTGTTGCAGATTTCTGTGCTGGGCCAACCACTGTCAGCGTGCGAACTATTCAGCGAGTCATTATCGATATAGACTTTCGGAGCCCAAGGCCCACTAGTGTAACCTTGATGACTGCACGACAGAAAGCTTCACGCGTAGCCTGGTCCCCTCAACATAGACACTGGACTGTTGATGAATGGAAACATGTTACCTTGTCGAACGAGTCTAGTTTCAAATTTTACCGCGCAGATGGAAGTGTACGGGTATGGAGACAACCTCATGAATCCGTGGACCCTGCATATGAGCAGGGTCTGTTCAAGCTGGTGGAGGCTCTGTGATGGAGTGGGGCGTGTGCAGTTGGAGTGATATGTGACCCCTGATACGTCTAGATACGACTCTGACAGCCGACACGTACCTAAGCATCCTGTCTGATCACCTGCATTGTGCGTTCCTACGGACTTGGGCAATTCCAACATGACAATGCGACACCCCGCACGTCCAGTGGCTCGAGGAACACTCTTCTAAATTTAAACTCTTCCGCTGGTCACCAGACTCTCCAGATATGAACATTATAGAGCATATCTGGGATGCCTTGCAACGTGCTGTTCAGAAGAGATCTCCACACCTCGTACTCTTACGGATTTATGGTCAGCCCTGCAGGATTCATGGAGTCATTTCCCTCCAGCACTAATGGAGACATTAGTCGAGTTCATACCACGTGGTGCTGCGGTACTTCTGCGTGCTCGCAGAGCCCTACACGATGTTAGGCAGGTGAACCAGTTTCTTTAGCTCTTCAGCGTGTAATTGCTGAAGCACTCTCACTTAGAAAAAAAACCCTTACTAAGCAAGGCGAGAAGACAATTTGAAACCGACTAGCAGATATAGCTCACAATAATTATTAAGGGCGACCATCAGTTGTGTGTTAACATATTGTACATTCAACCAGCTAAAGCGAAGGCGGCGCTTCATCCGATCTCAAGTACGATAAAACACAGCAGCGCTAGAAAACATGATAAACGTCGCACTTTTTTAGCCACTCCAAACCAAATTTTAAAGAGCCTTCCTTTTCTTTTATGGCACCTACCGTTCTATTCACCCCTGTTAAATTGGCTCTTACCAGTACCACTTTTTCCTTAGCTAACATCTAACTTCAAAGGATCTTTGGAATCCTTCAGCCGGCCCGAGTATCCGAGCGGTTCTAGTAGCTACAGTCTGGAACCGCGCGACCGCTACGGTCGCAGGTTCGAATCCTGCGTCGGGCATGGATGTGTGTGATGTCCTTAGTTTAGTTAGGTTTAAGTAGTTCTACGTTCTAGGGGACTGATGACCTCAGAAGTTAAGTCCCTTTGTGCTCAAAGCCATTTCAACAATTTTTTTTTAATCCTTCATTTCTTATATATGTTCCCTGTAATACATGACATCAGCTTCATGTAGCGTACCGAAAGCCATTTTACTTACTTCACCGCAGAAGTTAAACTGGCCTCTCTTCTTTCTTGTCTCGTGTCTTGTTAACTGATGTACCATCCTCTATAACTGTGTTTCTGTGTGACGTGCCAGCTATTGGTGTAGCAAGCGACATACTACGACATACTGTTAGACTGTAGCAACTTCCTTTAGAGTGTCACTACATCTCTCCAACTACTATCCCAGATCTTTCATCTTTCCGAAAACGTTTAGTTATAACACCTAAATTTACATACGCTACAATCCTCCATGTGATGGTGTATATTTTTACTTCTCCTACAGTATCATAGTACGGTCCTGAAGGCTTACCTATTTTTGACTCTTTGTAATGTGTTGACAATGCTTTAGCTCTTGCTGTGGTTACTAGTGGTAGTAGTAGTAATAGTAGTATTCTTTCTTCTTGCCTGTGTCACATCTGAAATTAGAAGGTCTGTTTTCTATCTGTTTGCATGTACCTTTGTTTCCTCTTAACTTTATGACTACATTCGGCTTCTCTATTCTGACTGCTTCATATTGTCCTCCACACTGTGAATCTGGTTTCGTGGTTGTTCCACGTCTTAGTGTTCCATCGTACAGCAATGTTAAATTATTTTGGATTTTGTCACTTATCATACTTTATCTTGTTAGCATTTTGTATTATTGATTGTCCTGCTACATTATGTGCCTCTTGTATTCTAGTTTTCAATCTGTTCACATATGACTCGTGGTATCAAATTACAGTTGCAGATTTTCGTTGCGACGTTCCTGGGATAATTATTTTTGTGCCATGCATAAATTCAAACTGTGTGTAGCCTCTGCTACTGTATGGTGTTACGTTGAAAACTTCGTACGGTACCCACTTGCCCATGCATTTTGGTGACTTCCCTCTAATGCCCTTTTTGACTCTGTGTGGTATGCCGTTGTGTGTGTCTTACATGCAACAGTTTACAAAGTCTCTTAGAAAGGTCATCTTAAAAAATTTTACCCTTTATCAGTTTTAAGCACTGACGGAATTCCACATCTTAAAACTATGGTGTCTAGAAACGCTTCTTGTACTGTCCCAGTGTCTTGAAGTTCTATTACCACGGCTAATGTAAACTTATTTGTTCTGGAATTTGAACATTAATCTCTTCCTTGTGCTTGACACATTTAATGACCCTACAGTCTCCAATGAACACTTTCCAAATACTGTTTCCACCGTATCTGTTGTTTGTAACGGCATTTTTATCTTTGCTTGTGTAAGCTTACGATTTTGTCATGTGGACACCTACGTATTTATTCTTCTATATCGTGTTTCACTACCTTCGACTGCTTGTACTCATTTATCCTTAGGAATGATTTGTGCATGCCCTGGTATCCTCCCAGTGGATTACCATGCATTTCCTGTTGTATCCGTGCCTCAGGACTAATTTCGCTTTCTGCATGTGCGTCTGCTGAAATCTCCTCATAACGTCCTATTTCAGGGCGTGCTTTGGTTTGTCGTTCGTTCACCCGATTATCGTAGTTCTTTCCTCCCAGCTGACCTCTGTCAGTATGTATACTCTAATTGGGCTGTATGCTACTAAGAGAGTCTGAATTATTATTCATCCTACCCGGGTTATAATTATCTCATTCCTCGAATTTAAGTGTCCGCTTCTGGAGTCTTGAGCTGGGATCCTTTACACTTAATATCCATGTTGTGTCCTGTTACCACTACCAGCCGTCGTACATACATGTATGGCAGGAATTGCTTTACTGCAAATACTGTAGCCAATAATTCTTTCTCTGTGGTACTATCATTTCATTCTGTCTTGTTTAATGATTAAGATGCACACACAATGGTCAAATCTTCCACAATCTTTTTGCTTCCGACAAGATGGGCCCTAGAGCTGAACCGTTGACACTATGATCAGCTTCGTATATCCTGGGTATTGAAGTAGTGTTGCGTTAACTAGTTTCTCCTTTGGTTTTTCAAAAACGTTATATTGCCTTACGCCCCATTCGTATTTTATATCTTTATTTGGCATTTTGTGTATAGGGTTCACGAATATGCTAACGTTTGCAAGAAACAGGCTGTAGTACCCGAAATATCTTAAGAACCCTTTAACATTTTCGTTGTCTTTAGCTATGGAAAGGATTTCCCTTTTTCCTTTTTGTCATCTCCGGTGTGGTCTCCTTATCCTTAATACAATGGCCCAAGAAAATCACTTCCTTTTTTAAGATCTCTCCCTTATCTGGTTGCAGCTTTAATTTGTGCTCCCACAAACAATCAAAAATTAAACGGTGCTTCTCAATATGCTCCTGCAGATTTCTTCGGCGACATACTATATCGTCTCGGCGCATGAAACATTTAATACTTTGCAGACCTTCCATGTCTCTGTTCTTTAAACGTTGGAAATATCCTGCCGATCCCTTCAGTCCTACTGGCATTCGTATGTACTCGTAATATCGATAGTTTGAGCCGAAGACAGTCTTCTCCCTGTCCTTCTCGTACGTCGGTACTTGGTAGTATCCACTAGCAAGTTCAAGCATCGGAAAGTGCTACGCCTGCCTTAAGTGATCCAAGGTATCGGAGATATTTGGTAGAAGAAATGCATCACCTACAGTAATGTAGTCAATTACGGTTACCCACTTCTGTTTTCCCTGGCCTCTTTTTCTCTGGGATTAACAATAGAGGTGCGTTCCAGGCACATCTGCTCTTTCAAAAGCTTTTTCGTTGTCTTACGTATTTTGTATCGAAAAGCGTTTGTCACGTTCCTTGCAAGTTCTTGTTCTGTCGGGATTCTATACCGTCACTGTGGAGGTGTATAACAGTTGTCAGCTGGTTCGGTACGTAAATATACTCTGTGCAGACTTCCACTAATACACCCCTTTCTTCGAAATTTAAATGATCTACTCTCAATTGTTTTAGCAAAGTACTACAATGAATTTCTGTTTTTCTATAACTTTCTCACTGATTTTTACCTTGCGTACTTTTGCTAGTTACTCTAATACTTAAGTCAAGAGCTTGACGTTGTTTAATTGCACTTTGTCTTCTGACAGACTCACTGCATCTACTATCCACCTACCACTTCTCACTCCCTTTAGTGATTCCGAGACATACACTCCATTTGAAATTTATTGTCTCATGGCAACCATATAATTTTCCCCTTCTCGCGGCACCTTGCTTTCCACTTTCAAGCGCGGGGTCCAATTTCTTCTTCGGACTCCTGATCGCTCTCAAACACATGTGTTTTCGGTACGTTTCCCACTGTTAGGGGTATGTCTTTCCATCGTAATTTTAACGCTTTTCCTGGATAGTCTAATTTTATCTCTGTTATAAAATCCCTAATGATCAGTCAGTCCTATGGGGATGTCTAGCCCTGACCCATATACATGAAACGTGTGTTCAAAGTCTTCGAAATCTGTAACATTTGTATGTATTTTCTCCACTCCTAATGTTCTTACTGACTCGGTGGTTACAACCCTTAGTCGAAGCCTTACGGCTGCATCTATTCTCACTATGCAATCTTTGCAAATATTACTTCCCTTCAACAAACATAGCTGTGCACCTATGTCCATTAACAGTTTTAACTCTGACTTTTCCTCCAAGCATGCCAAGGCACTTCATGATAGACCTTAGCGCAATGCCATGGTCCTTTACACTTTAAAAAAGTCACGTTGTGTGCTCTAGTGCACGGTACACCACAGTTACCTAGCAGATTACGCTGTGGGCGTTCCATTCACAAAGTGAATGCAATCCGTCGGCTTCTTTGCAATTCACTTTAAACGTGATGGGGTCTATTTTGTTGCCCATGCCATGCGTTCCGAACCTGTGTGACTCGGTTTATCACAATCACAGCAGAAATGTGTGAATTATTTTGCCTGCATAGTGAACCGATCATAAATTTAGAAAACATTGTTCATGTAGTACAGCGACCAATGGTCGATATCGCAGTAATATTCGTTATTTATCGGTTTCGGCTTTTGTTAAAGCCATCTTCAGAATTTTTGGCTCCCTACGGCTGGTACTGGCGGCTACTCGATTTTCTCGTGATTCCACGAGAAAGTCAAAGAGCGTCCAGCACCAGCCGTAAGGGCCCAAAAATTCTTGACTTCAGTGTTTTGCGTCCACGCACACTTCTTGTTCTTTCGCTTAAAATAGTGCACTTTCTACCCGTAATGCTAATTCTACTGTGGCAGCTAATCCAATTTTTGACGTTATGTTGCTATGCAACAATCATAAAATAATTTCTTAAATGAAGACACCGGTATTTGAATGTATTTTCGTTTATTTAATTACGACCCAAGTTTCGGCTTTTTACGCCATTTTTAAGTGATTGAATTGTCATTAACATATATTGCAGGCCATGAAACTCAAAACTGGCCATAAATTTATAAAAATATTAGCTCTCCATGAAAAGCCGGATTTGAAAACATCACGTTGTAAAAATGTCAATAAATAGTGGCGAGAGCAAGTTACGAAGACCCTCTCACTTTTCGGCTTGCAGATTTTAAGTACGATTTTTTTCCCAAACGGACGGGCCGGGATCATCAGGGATACATTGCCCGTTCCAACAGAGTTGCCTGCGAGGTTGATGGGTACTTGTTACTCTCAACTATTATGGTCACTGTTGCCTGCGGAAGTGACTGGTACTCGTTACCTTCATCTATTACAGTCGTCATTGAATGTGGGGCTCACCATTACTCCTTACATTCACTAATTACAGTCCCCATGGTCTCTGTGGCTGGCAAGTACTAATTACCTTCACCTATAACAGTCGCTATTGCCTGCGAGGCTCACAGATACTAGTTACCTTATTACCTTCACCTATAACAGTCGCTATTGCCTGCGAGGCTCACAGATACTAGTTACCTTCACATTTTACGGTCTCTGTTGACTGGAAGGCTGACGGGTACTCATTACCTTCACCTATTACAGTCGCTATTGCCTGCGAGGCTCACAGATACTAGTTACCTTCACCTTTTACAGTCTCAGTTGACTGGAAGGCTGACGGGTACTCATTACCTTCACCTATTACAGTCGCTATAGCCTGCGAGGCTCACAGATACTAGTTACCTTCACATTTTACAGTCTCTGTTGACTGGAAGGCTGACGGGTACTCATTACCTTCACCTATTACAGTCGCTATTGCCTGCGTGGCTCACAGACACTAGTTACCCTCGCCTTTTACAGTCTCTGTTGACTGGAAGGCTGATGGGTACTCATTACCTTCACCTATTACAGTCTCTATTGCCTGCGAGGTTCACAGATACTAGTTACCTTCGCCTTTTACAGTCTCTGTTGACTGGAAGGCTGACGGGTACTCATTACCTTCACCTATTACAGTCGCTATTTCCTGCGAGGTTCACAGATACTAGTTACTTTCACCTTTTACAGTCTCTGTTGACTGGAAGGCTGATGGGTACTCATTACCTTCACCTATTACAGTCGCTATTGCCTGTGAGGCTGACAGATACTAGTTACCTAAACCTTTTACAGCCTCTGATGACTGGGAGGCTGATATGCTCTCGTTACCTTCACGTATTAGACTCCCGGTTTTCTGCGAGATGGATGGGTACTCATTACCTTCACCTATTAGAATCTCCTTCGCTAGAGTTCTTCGATGACGATCCACATCTGCAGGTGTGGTGTACGAACGATGGGTAACCTCTTCATGCCAGTTAGATAGTTTACCAACAGATGGGTTGGCCAGGTAGCTACGTGTATTGGCCGCCCGGATCCCCCGATTTAAATCCACTGGGTGTTTATTTCTGGGGGTACATCAATGAGCTCGTCTGCAGAGACGTCGTCAACGATGAAGCCACTCTGAGACGACGAATCCAAGAAGCAGTCACAACCATAAGAGCTGACGCTGGAGTATGGGGACTGGTCAAGCATCGTGGTATCGTTGCTTACAAGCCTTCCGTGCAATTGACAGAGGCCGTTTCGAACATTTGCTTTGAAGGATATTGTAGAAACCTGTTTTGTTATTTCGTTATGGAGGCTTTTACGGGCCATGATTTCGTCTGTTCTGATTATGTTAGAGTATGGGGACTGGTCAAGCATCGTGGTATCGTTGCTTACAAGCCTTCCGTGCAATTGACAGAGGCCGTTTAGAACATTTGCTTTGAAGGATAATGTAGAAACCTGATTTGTTATTTAGTTATGGAGGCTTTTACAGGCCATGATTTTGTCTGTTCTGATTATGTTAGAAGCTGCAGAATGTGTAGTTTTGGATCATAAGTAACCATGTCTTCCTATATTTCGTTTGTACTGCATTTTGCATAATGTTTCAGCGATTTGCACATTCAAAGAAACAATGGGAGGATAAACATCGGCGCTGCCAGGACGAAATCTTCAATTAAACGTTTTTACACCTATATAGGTTTGCTCCTGCTAATGCAAATGTACAACATAGGTAACAGAATTAACGACTGATAAATGACGGTTATTTCACATTGTGAATATGTGTATGGCAAATAATGCTTATTGGGGTAAATACTAACCCTGACAGATTACCTCCATTCATTATGGCGAAGTGTATTGCTCCGCTTTACCACTCTCAACAGCCTCTCCCCTGATCTCAGGACCGAGCGAGGTGGCGCAGTGGTTAGACACTGGACTCGCATTCGGGAGGACGACTGTTCAATCCCGCGTCCGGCCATCCTAATTTAGGTTTTCCGTGATTTCCCTAAATCACTCCAGGCAAATGCTGGGATGGTTCGTCTCAAAGGGCACGGCCAACTTCCTTTCCCATCCTTCCCTAATCCGATGAGACCGATGACATCGCTGTCTGGTCTCCTTCCCCAAAACAACCCAACACAACCCTGATCTCAGGGAAAACTGGCATTAATGATCTGCTTTTGCTTCACGTACATTTAGGTACTACTCAACCTAAAATCAAACAACTTCTAATACATCCATTTTCTTGAGGCCTCATTCGTATTGATTTGGCAGTGTTAGTTGCAGTGGGTGACCGGATGCCCTTCCTGCCACCACCCTGAAACCCCTGGATGGAATAAGTGTACCCCAGCTGTCTGCATCTAGTGTAAGCCATGGAATAGTGTGAACGTGCTTCAGATGTCTGTGAGTCGTGTAACTGAGGCGCAACTTGGGGACCAACCCAGTATTCACCTAGCGGGATGTGGAAAACTGCCCTAAAAATCACATCCAGGCTGGCAGGAAGACCAGCCCTCGTCGTTAATCCGCCGGGCGGATTCGATCCAGGGCCAGTGCACCTACCCGAGTCCAGGAAGCAGCGCTTTAGCACTCTCGGCTATCCTGGAGGGTACACGACTTCCAATAGCTGTAATTATTAGCCTGCTAATGACATAAATGCCGATGCAATGTTTTTCAGTACCCTGTACTCAGTCACCCATAGAAATGGCTGCATTTATACCCATTATACCCTGTATGTGCTGGACGTCCTAAGACTCGACAGGAGGAATTTCTCTGGTCCATCGTCAGATATCTACAATTTCGTTTCTGAAGTTTTGAAGCTGAATTTAACG
Organism: Schistocerca americana; assembly: GCF_021461395.2. NCBI lineage: Eukaryota > Metazoa > Arthropoda > Insecta > Orthoptera > Acrididae > Schistocerca > Schistocerca americana. The sequence continues at coordinate 564,560,638 of NC_060124.1, forward strand.
TGATTATTCGACAGAGTGGTCCCATATTAGCCTAGTGCGATATTTGTTTTAGTGGTACATATTAAAATCAATAGTGCTCCAGCAGTCATCACACCACCCTGACCTGTGTTGACTGTTACCGCCATGGAACAGAGCTGCTCAGTTGCTGGTGGAGTACCTAAAGCTTCTTCTCCCTGTTTTATTGCCCCTGTTAACAAATATCGATGAAATGAATATCATATTAGACGGATCTGGGACAGCTCTGTCGAATGGGCACGTAAAATATCGCTTTAAAAATAATTTTGTTTCGAACAGCAAGGAAATCGACGCTTTCCACAGACACTGGTTGTCTAATGAAAGACGTTGTGAATAGTAATTCTTTGGTCTGTGCGGCTCTTTGGTCCCTTAACTGTGGCTCTTCCAGAAAATACTTGTGATGGGCACGTGTAGAACGACTGAAACTTGTGTGCCACCAGAGAAACACCGGAACTATAATTCGCATTTCAGATGTTGACCTCTGCCTGGATCGCTGGTTAGTGCGCCTCGTCCGAAAATGGTGCGCAGGGGACAAAAACACCTTCTGGAAACATGAAGTTACTTGCTGCAAATACTACAGGCATTTTGTGATCAATTTAAGTGTTGTAATTATTTTTTTGTTAGTGGTCGTATTGTTATCAAATAAAACATGTTGTAAGCTCGGTGTTTTACGTGGCTAGTAAGAAAAACGAGAAAAGAAAAACGTGAATTTGGAATTTAATGTACCCAGACTTTTGGGTTTTTTCTCTATTTCAATGGTGTTTCGACCTTCTTATTTGACTCACAACGATAAATCAGATTTGAAGATACATTTTACAACTACACACGCTTCATTTAGTAGGAAATACGTTGCCGTGATGCAAAGAAGAAAGTATTTGAACTCCATAAGAGTCTAGAAATATCAACTACTGTATTTAATTATTGTATCCGAGCTTCCAACAACGCTACCTTTGCAAACTCTGTGATTATTCAAGAGATTTCTAAAACAGGAAAACCATATACAGATGACGAATACATAAAAAGTTGTTTCATAAACACATTCGAAGATCAGTTTTGAGATTTTAAGCGTAGCAGTGTAACTGGATCGTTAGAATATGCGAGCGATTTATTGTGCTTGGGACTATACATTTAACAAAGTATTTATTGCAATAATTCTCAGCTTAAGCATCTAAATAAATGTCTAAATCATGACCAGTTTCATGGACTCAAGAAAAACGTAACTTCCTAGTTAAATGATATTTCCAGCTCTGATTGATAGTAAGAGAAAATAAATTTTGACTTTATTAAGAAGCTTCATAACAAATCATCACTATGCAAAGGCATCTGTCAAACCAGAAATAAATATATTTGCTTAATTACAATGTCCCACGTAGATATCTTACTCAGGAATACTTTAGTGGGACTATTATTTTTACCGATTGTCACAGTACAAATACCAGTGACAATTACATTTCTCTATGATTCCGAACGTAATACGGCACCACACAGATGTAACAAATTTTCTGAAACAGACGAGGTAATACAACAATCAGAGCTCTAGATTATAATCAATAGTCACAATGGCATCAATTTGGAAATAGTGACTTCTCGCTGACGTCGCTTCCCCAAAAATTGGTTCAAATGGCTCTGAGGATTATGGGACTTAACATCTGAGGTCATCAGTCCCCTAGAACTTAGAACTACTTAAACCTAACTAACCTAGGGACATCACACACATCCATTCCCGAGGCAGGATTCGAATCTGCGACCGTAGCAGTCCCGTGGTTCCGGACTGAAGCGCCTAGAACCGCACGGCCGCCACGGCCGGCTCGCTTCCCCAGAATGTCCAATCGCTTACACCTATATACTTGGTACTAACAGAGAACACAATTACCCTTTTATTCCAAACAGAAAACTGGCCAGTAATATGTAATGGCAGCTTACTATGGAAACTAATTGCTTATAATTGTACATCATTACCACGATAACATGAAAAGCAGAATGTAGAAACCAGATTATGGAAAAGTTTAAAACGTCTTCCGATAAATGGATGAAATTCCAACTTCGGAAAATATCATGAACATATGAACTTTCAGATGTGCAATAACTTTTTGTAATAAACAGATCTATACCACACTTCCAAGTAATGAACCACATGTCACACTACAATGCTTCCCACATGTCGCAGTAAATGGCAATTTCAAACGCAACTGTATAATTAGCAGTACCCTGGAACAGACAATTCTTGATACGCAGAAATGAGAAACATTATTGTCAAAGGAGTTGAGTTCTTCTTCTGGATAGGATAATAACCAACAGCGTACATCTTCACACGCTTAACAGAAATCTCAGATAGATGATTTAACTTGATTTCCAAAACTAATGCCTCTCGCAAGCAACGCTGCAGTACTCCACACAACCCAAACACTTTCCAGTGAACTCGCCACAGCGCACTATTAATCCATCTGAATGTTTGCAGGTATCAGTGCTTTTAACAAGGAGCATAGGAAGAGCATGGCTTCTTATGACGCGCTGGACTAGTGGCCGCCACACCACCCTTAGGCAACCCACAGCTTCAGCATCAACCGCTTGACCAGCTGCGGACGACGTTTCCAACGGTAGGGCATAAACAACTAGTTCTTCCCGGGCTCCACTCCCTAATTGACCCCTCTTTCTTCCTTGACTTGTGGTAAACAGCCTTTCTCACTAGCGATATTACGAAAAAGTGTTCAAATGCGTGTGAAATCTTATGGGACTTAACTGCTAAGGTCACCAGTCCCTAAGCTTACACACTACTTAACCTAAATTATCCTAAGGACAAACACACACAACCATGCCCGAGGGAGGACTCGAACCTCCGCCGGGACCAGCCGCGACACTACGAGCCCAGAGGCGGAAGCCCCGCCAGTTTCTGTACACAGCGCCGACAATGGAGCAGTAGATACTCCAAGAATAACTAAAGATAATGCCTGAAACAGTGAAAGATAGAACAGTAATAATGTCTATGAATACAACCAGCCAGGAAAGCGAAGGTCTTAAACTGGTTTCATCTTTATCAATAGCAGATGGTGAGTCTTAGCATATAAGTGCTACAGCGCAAGTTTCACTTTTATACGACTTATTGTCTACAGGTCCAGAAGAGAAACGTTTAGAATTGTTGCCACCCAAATTTCAAACACGTGGAGAGGACAGAACATTTGCTGTAATTGAGTGTATTGAAAAACATCATTTTCCAATAAAGATACTTATGTCAATTTCCACAGAAGAGGCGAAAATTAGAATGGTTTGAGAAACGAGTTTATTACTGTTTTTCTTGAAAATTATTCACTAGGTACTCACAGTTGCGTGAAAGTGTAAAAGTACCTCCTTCGTACACATTTCGAAAAGAAATTTATAAAGATCAAAGATATCGAAGTGATGGTAAAAAGTTTCGACAGCATTATACCTAACGACTTTAATCGTCGATAATTTAAAGAATTTTTAGTTTTAGTGGAGCTGAGTACGTAGGTCTATTGCTGCAGAATAATTTACCCTTGTTATCAAAAGAAAATGTTTCGAAACGTTCTGAAAAGTTCCGCTTCCTCATTTACAGAAATTAAAACATTTGCCATCCAGAACCAACGAACGATCAGTTCGCCCAAAAATTTTATCTCATGGTAGTAGACCTAACGTCTCATCGAAATAAGTTTACTCGTATCCTATAGTGGAAAAGAAACACTTTTCAAGATGTTACAGTTCCGGTCGCAGGCTCGAATCCTGCCTCGGGCATGGATGTGTGTGATGTTGTTAGGTTAGTTAGGTTTAAGTAGTTGTAAGTCCTAGGGGACTGATGACCTCAGATATTAATTCCCATAGTGCTCAGAGCCATTTTTTGTTAGATTTCATTTGAAAACATTATCTCTGCATAAGCAAGATTTTGAAATAGAAACTTTGATTCACTTTCCAATTCGAATGAAACATCGCCAAGAAAATAGTTCAGATTTGACATTTGCATTTGCGATTAAATACTTTTAAAAATGATCGGTGCTTCCCCCAACAAGTTTGCGGAACTCAGATAAAGCTAAGCGACGTCAGCCCTGGTTAAAAAGCTTCTCAATTCTACTATAACAGTGTTAAATTTGATTCCTTTTAAGACTGATGCTGGAAACTTTGAAATGCAATTGCTGGATTTAAAAATTCAGACTTTTATGAGGCTCGAAATGTGAATGTCTTTAGGCCCATATACAAATAATGGAGAACAGCAAATGTTTGAACTTAGTTCAAATGAATAAGTAATATGCTATGAAAGCCCTGGAAGATGAAGGTATGCTGACTTTTAACATCTGGAGAAGTATTCCGACTCATACAATCAGCTGGGAAAAATTGCGTTTGCAGTTCTTTCCTTATTCGGGTCCACATATTCATACAAACAATCATTTTGAAGCATGAACCTTGTCAAGAGTAGACTGTCAATTGATCTTATTGATGAAAACCTAAAATAATGCCTACAATTAAAAGCAGCATAGAAACATGAGTTACCCTAGCTTTCAAAGGAGACTCCAGGTAATTGACAATTAGTATTTGCCAATCATTGTCCTGACTTAAATTTACGAATACAACTTAATTTTAGCAATCAATAATATCGTTATTAGGCATGATATCAAGATTTATTCAACGCACTTATAGTTTAACTTAATATTGCAAGTGAAATTATTTAAGATAATTTTCTAGAGGGTTACGGAGTGAAAGAGGATGTATGCTGCTGTTCGCTGGAGTGCTGGCACTGGGAAATTTTTCTCGAACGCTTTGAGATACTTTTTCAAAAGGCTGTAGCTATCGTCCCCTGGACTGCACCAGGCATTTTACACAACTGCTCTCACAGAACTGTACTGCAATGAACGGTATATTGCTATCACGTAACCATCTGACGAACGGTAGCAAAAATCAGCAGTAGTTTATACACACATCAAAAAAAGTTTTGCATCACCCCGGTTCCCAGAACTCCTGTCGATAGACGTTGACTGTGGATATTTTATCACAGGCACAGTCCCTTTGACTGTTCAGAGATTTCACTAAAGACGGAAACAATCATACATGAGCAGCGCCAATTAGACGAACGCGGTCCGACAGCCGATCAGTTCCAGTCGTTCCACAAGGAAGGAGGTACACCCCTCGTGTTGTCTGTAGTTCAACCATGCCTAGACGGTCAATACCGCGGTTAGATCGCGTCCGCATTGTAACTTTGTGCCAGGAAGGCCTCTCAACAAGGAAAGTGTCCAGGCGTCTCGAAGTGAACCAAAGCGATGTTGTTCCGTCTTAGAGGAGATACAAAGAGATAGGAACTGTCGATGACATGCCTCGCTCACGCCGCCCAAGGGCTAAAATAGCAGTGGATAACTGCTACCTACGGCTTGTGGCTCGGAGAAACGCTGACAGCAACGCCAACATGTTGAATAGCGTTTATCGTGCAGCCACATGATGTCGTGTTACGACTCAAACCGTGCGCAATAGGCTGCATCATGCGCAACTTTACTCCCGACGTCCATGGCTATGTCCATATTTGCAACCACGACACACTGTAGCTCGGTACAGATGGGCGCAACAACATGCCGAATGGAGCGCTCAGGATTGGCATCACGTTCTCTTCAAGGAGACATTCGACGGAGACGTGTTTGGAGGCAACCCGGTCAGGCTGAATGCCTTAGACACACTGTTAGACACACTGTCCAGCGAGTGCAGCAAAGTGGAGGTTACCTACCGTTTTGGTGTGGCATTATGTGGGGCCGACATACGCCGCTGATGGTCATAGAAGATGCCGTAACGGCCGTACGATACGTGAATGCCATCCTCCGACCGATAGCACAACAATATCGGCAGCATATTTGCGAAGCATTCGTCTCCATGGGCGTCAATCCGCGCTCCCATCGTGTACATCTTGTGAATGACTTTCTTCAGGACAATGACATCGCTCGACTAGAATGGCCAGCATGTTCTCCAGACATGAACCCTATCGAACATGCCTGGGAAAAGGGCTGTTTATGGACGACGTGGCCCACCAACCACTATGACGAGGAGTAGGAGATAAGCTTTTAATGTCCCGTCGACAACGAGGTCTTTAGAGATGGAGCATAAGGTTGGATTAGGGAGGGATGGGGAAGGATATCGGCCGTGCCATTTCAAAGGAACATCCCGGCATTTGCCTCAAATGATTTAGGGAGATCACGGAAAACCTAAATCAGGATTGCCAGACACGGGTCTGAACCGTCGTCCTCCCGAATGCGAGTCCAGTGTGCTAACCACCCCGCTCGGTTCACTCTGAGGGATCTACGCCGAACCGGCGTTGAGGAGTGGGACAATGTGGGCCGACAGTGCCTTGTTGAACTTGTGGATAGTATGCCAAGACGAATACAGGCATGCATCAATGCAAGATTACATGCGACTGGGTATTAGAGGTACCGGTGTGTACAGCAATATGGACCACCATATCTGAAGCTTTCGCTGTATGGTATCACAACATGCAATGTGTGGTTTTCATGACCAATAAAAAGAGCAGAAATGATGTTTATGTTGATCTCTGTTCCAATTTTTTGTACAGGTTCCGGAACTCTGGGAACCGACGTGATGCAAAGCTTTTCTTGATGTGTGTATATTCGCTAGTTACGTTAGTCGTGTCATAGTCTTTCGTAATTAGTGACTGGTAGTGGTTTCATTACAGGTTTAGTTTTATGTTGCGAAAGTTTTACAGCGTAATCGAATCAACGTTTGCAACATCTAGATCAGCCCTATCCTGCCAACGTTGGCTCGACTACGCTGCGGGGAAGAACTTCTTGGTAAAGTCCCGAACCCTCCCCATGCGATTTCCATATTTTTCTGCCCTGCAGAATTGCTCCGGACGAAGAGCCGCACACCGTAGTACAGCCACGCCTCCGTACGGAACAGAAAACATATTTCCATGAAGGCATTCATGTCTTGTTTCAGAATGGCATAACTGTATTTTTATCATGATGCGATACTGCAGTGCCTGTATTATTCTGATTACCCGGCACCTGCGTGGTCAGCGCGACACAATGTCAATCCTAAGGGCCCGGGTTCGATTCCCGGCTGGGTCTGAGATTTTTATCCGCTCAGGGGCTGGGTGTTGTGTTACCCTACTCATGATCATTTCTTCCCCATCGACGCGAAAGTCGCCGAAGTGGCGTCAACTCGAAAGACTTGCACCCGGTGAACGGTCTACCCGACGGGTGGCCGTAGCCACACGGCATTTACAACGAATTCGCAATTGCGAATAATGACAACCATCAGCTGTAGAACGGAATTACGGCGTGCATTCGTGTGCAAAGGAACATTGCATCGTAATCAGAGTAACACAGGTACTGCAATATCGTATTTCTCTGCAGATAGCGGGCAGGCGACTTTCAAGTATTGCGTCCGACCTGTACGGGAATATACACAATGGATGTACGAGTCCACGTCGTACACATGGTTTACGACATATGGAAGTTTTGATCTAGCAGCGAGACTTGTACGGATAGCCAAATCGTAAGGCGGCCGATCGCCATGAGCCGGAAATCGAGATTCGAGTCCCTGACCGGCACGAACTTTTACTGTCGTCATTCCGTTCTACAGCAAATTTTTGTCATTATTCGTAATTGTGAATACTTTTAAAGTATTTTTAACAGTTACTTTTGAAATAAAACCCTTAAGGCGCTTTCGCAACTTTCCTGTTGTTCTGTTGTTGTAGTAGGAAAAATATGCAACTAATACAAAGATTTCGTGATGTCACTGCGTTTAAACCTTCGAGTTAAGGCGCCATAATAAATCTCACTTCTGATATGTGTCATCGCAAACCGAGAATCCTCCAGCACTGCTTCTTGTTCAGACATCCGCACATGGGTGTCAATTTGGCTCCAGCCTGGGTACGAAGCTCGCTTTCTGTAAAGAACATCTTGTTGTCACATATCGTCTGAACTGTTGGCCGAGTGAAAAAAAAAAATGGTTCTGAGCACTATGGGACTTAACTGCTGAGGTCATCAGTCCCCTAGAACTTAGAACTACTTAAACCTAACTAACCAAAGGACATCACACACATCCATGCCCGAGGCAGGATTCGAACCTGCGACCGTAGCGGTCGCGCGGCTCCAGACTGAAGCGCTTAGAACCGCTCGGCCACTGCAGCCGGCGCCGAGCGAAAAAGAGAAAAATAAATTTTCTGTAGTAAATTACACGTACTTTCGCATTTACTCCAGGTGACATTTTCATAGATCCTAGAATCTAGGAAAGAAGTCTTGCGGCCTAATTAACATTTGCTCATCTGCATACCTGTCCTGTGAATCTCACTTTCCTTTTGTCACATACTCCACTGCCTACTATGTCGTTACTTTGCATCCATCAATAAATCTGAGCTTACATCTTTCCGCTGCTCGGTATGTACACTGTTTTTAAAGGGCTTTTGTCATTGGATGGTACCGGAATGACAGTAAGCTTTTGGCATCAGATAAATGGAAAGTTTAGTTCTGATTACGTTATTTTGCCAGAAATACTCAAGGCCTAATATTTCATCCAAGAAATAACACTGGAATACTGTGCACTGAGTTTTAGAGTGAGTCTTTCGAGCAGTCATTCTAATCATAGTCAATGACGTCTTCCTGTGAATTGCATTCTAATGATAGTCAATGCGTCTTCCTGTAAATTGCATTCATCTGAAGCACAGAAGATGCAGATTCAGAGAAAGTAGTGCTGACGGAGAAATTGTCCAGCCACCCGACAAGAACGCAAACATACTCACCCGCCTCATCGCCCACACACACACAAACACGTGTACACACACAGCAATGTAAACAAGTGTCGTCTGGCGTCTAAAATATCACCACGTTCTCAGAGCAGCGTCGTCCTTCTCAGAAATGGGTACGAAGGGTTGGCAGTGAAGGGGATTGTTGTGACTCTCCAGTACATATGGTGTGTGGCTATCTTTCTTCCATCCCCCGAGAATATGGATGCACACTACAAAAGCTGTTTGATTTCAGGCGTTGTTAGGAGAAGATCAAAGCTGTAGTAGTTATCCGTAATGCGATAATAATCTTCCTTCTAATCTCTATTATCTTTCACGGCTAAGCAAACATATTTTATACCTGTGAACCACTTTTTGCACCACGTCTATTGTACGAAATAAGAATTCGTTCTCTGTGATGCAATAACAATCTTGGTTTTTGTCTTAATTATCTTTCGTGGCCAATCGCACTTATTTCATACCAGTGAACTCCTTTTTGCACCACGCTTGTTGCACGAAGAATATGTGCTACGAATTGAATAAGCATTTACATTTCTTAGAACAATATCCTGAGGACGTTTGGACCTCACAGTGTTTAACAAGTGATGTGTTAACGTATTCGCTACCAAGTAAGGCGTATCGTAAAAGAAATCAGAATTATAAGGAGAAATCGAATAAATTGCGAATAATCTAGTGAAGTGAGACTAAAATGTGACGTACGAACTTACTCAAGTAGAGACGGACACAGCTGCTAAAAACTGTAAAATATTTAGCTAGTAATAGAGTTATTGTTGTGGAACCTAAATGATTTATTGGTGGCTATCTCTACAATGTTGACGGATTATTTACTGGGTTTAGTTGACCATATTACTTTTTTTTTGCGTATGGCAATATAGCGACAATATTTTATATAAGTACAACAATATGTAAACGAAATGTATAAAACAAAACAATGTGTAAATAGTACATGTGTAAAAAACAAGCAATAGCACGAAAGGATAAAGTACAAACACTCAAGACAAAATAACTGCACGTGAAAAGCTTGGCAAGCCTGGCTAGAAACTCATTCATATATTTAAAGCTCAATATCCAGATTGCACAACCAATCCAAAGCAGAGGGTTTCACATATATAACCAGAGTGACAGGTCCGGCGTATCTTCTTCAGGGCCATTCGTCAATAATATGGCGGACGTTCTGTTCTGGTGCTCCACAGTCACAGGCTGGTGAGTCGCATAGACCACACTTGTACTTATATGCATTGCATCTAGGATGGCCCGTTCTGATACGGTTTAATTTAGTCTAGGTACATCTCTTCAGGTCAAAGCCCGGTAATTCCAGAATAGGATCTTGGATACCTTGTTTATTAATTCCAGAACCATTCCAAAAGTAAGTATTGCAAACTGACTTGCAGTTGCGTGATGCGTGGCTACAATGGCCTAATAATTATCATATGCACTTCAATATATCATTCTTGTTTCGTGACGATTTTCTAAATATCTCTTACAGGAAAACGTGTTTATGATATTTTGAGAGTTTTACATAACTAAGGACCATTTCACTACGAATGTGGGAGGTTCGTAGTATATGTCTTTTTTGTACAATTATTTTGCATATTCCTATTTTATGACCTGTTTTATATCGTTGAGGATCTCACCACTATGGATATATTGAACAAAAAAGTCTACCTGCGTTAATCTTTCAGGGTGCCACCAGTGAACTGCCACCATATACGAAAGAACCCCAAACCCAGTCATGCTAGGCACGGCATGTCCCTAGTGGTAATACATCCAACAGCACATTATCTTCGAATCAAGAACAACTGCCACCATGAGTAAGTTAGAAGTAGATATCGTCGAAATAGTGAAACGACTTAAATCATTTAATAAAAACAAGTCTCCGCTCCAGACTGTATATCAATTAGGTTCCCTTCAGGGTATGCTGATGTAGTAGCTCCACACTTAACAGCCATATACAACCGCTCGCTCGACGAAAGATCCGTATCCAAGCACTGTAAAGTTGCACGGGTCACACAAATATTCAAGAATGGCTGTAGGAGTAATCCACTAAAATACAGTCGCATGTCATTAACGTTGGTACGCAGCAGGATTTTGGAACAGATATTGTGTTCGAACATTACGAATTAAGTATTGGCACACAGTCAACACGGATTTAGAAAACATGGTTAGGGATGAAACACTATAGTTCTTTGCTCACACGAAGTGTTGATTGCTTTTGACAAGGGATTTCAAATTGATTTCGTATTTCTAGATTTCCAGAAGGCTTTGGACACTGCCCTCGCGAGCGGCTAGATATAAAATTGTGTGATTCTGGAACATCGTCTCACTTACGCGACTGGTTCGTGATTTTCTGACGTAGAGGGGATAGTTCGTAGTAATTTAAGCAAAGTTATCGAGTAAAAGAGGAGTAATTTCTATTGTTCCCCAAGGTAGTGTTTCAGGCCTTCTGCTGTTTCTTATCTATATAAATGGTTTAGGAGACAATCTGAACAGACGTCTTAGGATGTTTGCAGCCGTCTCAGGTTGTCAGCAGATGACATTGCTAGTAAAATCAGAAGATTAAAAAAAAACGGCAAAAGATTAAGAAAATAAATCTGTATGGAACTAAAATTGACAATTGACCGTAAGTAATAAAAAGTGTGAGGTCATCCACGTGAGTGCTATAGGGGGTCCGTCATGATTCGGTTACACGATAAATCAGTCAAATCTACAGGCCGTAAATTAAACTAAATAAATAGGAATTAAATTTACAAACATCCTAAACGGGGAAGAACATACAGATAATGTTGTGGGGAAAGAGAACCAAAGACTGCGTTTTACTGGCAGAACACGTAGAAGATGCAACAGATTTAGTAGAGACTGCAGACTCTATGCTTGTCCGTCCTCTTTTGGAGTACTGATGCACGGTGTGGGATCCCTACCAGACAGGACTAATGGAGTAAATCGAGAAAGTTCGAAGAAGAGTAGCATATTTCGTTTTATAAAGAAATACGAGAGTGAGTGTCACGGATATGGTATAAGATTTGGGGTGGACATCATTAAAACAACGGCGTTCCTCGTTGCGGCGGAATCTTCTCGGATGCCAAAATATTATACAACTATATATATACTCCGATACTCCGCTAGCCACCAAGAGGTGTGTGGCGGAGGGCCCAATTCGCGCCAATGTCATATTCCCCCCCCCCCCCCGTGTTCCACTCGCGGATCGCGCGAGGGGAAAACGACTGTCTGAACGCCTCAGTACGAGCTCTAATATCTCTTGTCTTTGAATGGTGATCATTGCGCCATTTGAAAGTTGGTGGTAATCATATATGCTCTACATCCTCAGTGAAGATCGGATTTGGGGATTTAGAGAGCAGCCCCTACCGGTTAGCTCGCCGTCTGTCTAGCAAACATTGTATGAGATTTGTAACGCTCTCACGATGGCTAAATATTTTTGTTGATGCCGACCTACGTAGCTCTCACGGAAAGATATAGGTGTTCGTTATTTCCTCACGTTCAATTAACCATCTGTCGGGCACTTAAGTGTGATTTGCATAGTATCCACGCAGATGTAGGTGTACATGTAGACCGACTCATGGGGCCATGTACTTTACCTAACAGATTACCAGGTGAAGCATGTCACCAATTTCTGTGGGATGAATTACCGTCGGTATTGGAGCAATATCATACAGATATGTGAAACCTTTTTAAAGTACTATGCATAAACAATTTCATAATTCTGTTCTAATTGATGGCTGTTACCTGTAATAGTCATTACTTGTTACTGAATCATTTTGCTTCGACGTATAAATGAAAAGAATATGCCGCCGTACAGTTCTTCACGCCGACAGCGTTTCTCGCATTTTGGTCTCAACTCACACCATCTGTCGGAGCAATTGCTGCCTATGCTCGTCTGTCTTGCTGGGTTAGAACTACAGCCCTGTTTGAGTGAAGTAATGAGAAGTTGTGGGCCGGTGAGAGCTGCAGTGCTACTGTGGTGTAATGGTTAGCACATTTGCCTACGAGGCAGCAGACCTGGATTGAGGTCCCAGTTGTGGCACAAATGTTGATTCATTTCTTCAGCTCCTATCGTTATCAAAGATGAAGTTGAGGGTCATATGCCTCAAGGAAAATAAAGTTCCATCTGGTAATGAGAAGTCTTTATAATGCATACCCAGTTTAATATTGCTTGAATCCAAATGAACAACTTGTGAATAACTTGTCCGACACGTTGCAACGGAAACAGTTACAAACTGATATTGTGAAGTTTGTTTTCCAGACCAGGTTGACAACATGCGATATTCGAAACAGACAGAAGTGATCCAATGTATCGTTCTTGCGATAAAAATCGCCAGCAGTGGAAAATCGATCCATCAGAACCTAATGACGTTTACAAACATTACTGATCGTGTAGGCGAAGCACGGACCAGCTGCACCTGCAAGACTTTGTGGTATTAAGTTTCAAACGTCCCACAGATGTGAGGCCATGTTCGCAACATTGCTGAGGCGCTTACTATATCTTAGTCCAGATCTGTACTGCACAAGCCACTGTGATGTGAATAGTATAGGATACTTCCCACTGTTCCAGTTATCATCACCTCTTTCTCTTCCATTCAAGTATGGAGCGTGGGAAGATTAATATTCACGCATCAGTTACTCTAATCCTGTGTTCTGCTATCTGTATGAGAGTGCTATGCAGATAGCTGTTTTACATTTCCAGATTCTTTACTTGAATCTGGTTCTTCAGCCATTACCATTATAAGTACGATTTTTCATCATCTCCGTGATTGTCTCCCACTGCTCAAAGAAACCTGTCGACATTCGTACTGCCCTTTCTTGTGTACTATCAACATCAACTGTAAGCCCTATTTGTTATGAGACCCACACACGTGAGCAATTGGCCAATTGGCCAATTGGCCAATATTCTACAATGGCTTGCACGAGTGACTAATTGTAACCAGTTTCTATTGTAGATTGGTTTATTTTCTTTGCATTCTACCAATGAATGGAAGTCTGCCACCCGCTTTATCTATGACTGGGCCGGTGTGATCGTTCCATTTCATACCACTACAAATTGTTAGACCCTAGTATTTGTATGATTTGGCTATTTGTCTAATATTGTCTAATACACAGTTTCCTCTTTGTACCAAGTACCAAGGAATACTCCTCTCGTCACTTGACAGGACTTTCTGGTTGTGTGAATATCTTGGCATTTTCCACTAACAGCAGAGAAATGTTCGACCACTTGGTTCTTCGTTATTCCGACTTGTCTGACCAAAATGAAAGCTTTTAAACCACCTAAAGACCGTATCATATGACTGTGCCTGTTGCAGTACAATGCCGCCAACGTGGGATGGATTTTTGCAGCGCTTTTCCCATTCAAATGCTGAAAAATAGTTACTACGTACTACTTAACTCTATCAATGTTCTGTGATAAGTTTCCAGCGGCATACTGCGGTACGGCAGTACGGTGATTTCGGACCCTGTCCGGACTGCAGACGTGTGACTGCATAAGAAAACGTTATTTTTACTGTTATACCAGAAACTTTCAGCATTTTTTGGCTATTTGAGGCTATATTCGACCGTGACTGATATCTGATATATCTTAACGTAGTGGCTAGATAGGTTACGATGTTGGAACAGTAAACGAACTGAAAGCAGCACATGATTTGCGGATGGGATAGAAAATGTACATATTTCAGGAAACAGAAAAAAATCTAGAAATTCTGACAGTTTGATGTGCTATAGTCATTCTTGTGGGAGCTTGCTTGGTTACAGGTCACGTGATCGCTGTCAAATAAGACAATAGTCTATAAAAGAGACGTTGCGGACTGAACTATTTTGATTTCATCCATACGGGACCTGATGGGCACTGCAAAGGCATAATTTTTCTGGAGTAATACAAGGTATTCATTAAAAAAAGTTATAAAAAGTCTTCTTTAAAGAGTAGAAGGATTCTGAACTTTGTTACATTTGAAGAACTTTGACCATCCGAAAGATGTGACTGGTAGCTAACACGTATTCTGTTTTCTGTGAGACCTACATTATCTGTGAGTGCTCGTCTGATTTGACGGTTGGTTGAATAGATTTTAGAACGGACAGAATAATCTATGAATTTCGATGATACAGCGGCGGTCTACGTCAAATCTAAATTAATTTGGGTCGGACGGAAGGCTTGCCGAGATGCCACAGGCAGTTGAGCCAATAACTCGGATTAGCGGGAAGACTGGGTTGGATTCCTGACCGGCACAAAATTTTCAACTCTCACCATTTCGATGTGCGATAGCGTCTGGCGCTAGTCTTTCCTTCAAAATTCCTTTTTGTTTCATTGTACAACAAGTGCTATTTTATGTAGAACAGTGAGTGTCGAATCAAACCTATTTTTAAACAAAATTACGTAAAATTATGTAAGGAGTGTGTCAATGATAAAAAGTGGTTAGCGTGTAGGTCGAGCAATGTGGTCGTCGCTGGTTAAGCTATTTCCTATACCAACAATTTCTTTACTTTTATTTAAATTCTATATTTATTGGTGAATGTAAACGTTGCAAAAATTCTGAATAAAAAAAGTTGTCTATATGTCTGAATATTGAATGTTATTTTCCAACCTGTAGATACCGCGATCAGCTATTGAGCAACACTGATTGTTGGTTTCCCTGTGTTGCGCATATGAACAGTGTCGCTGAACAAAACTTTAAACTTAATGAAATGCAGACTTTGAAATAATGAAAATGAATCTAATTAACTGCCAAAAGAGACTAATTGTTTGCTCGGTGAAAACTATATAACTGAAACTCAGTACCGAAGTACATTATGGAAGTTGCGTAATATGTTTTACTTGGAACAACCACAAAAAGAAATTACTGCACTACACACAAAAAAAAAAAAAAAATCCGGCACTGTACGTAGAGAATTAATCTCCTTGCTTAGCACAGCACCAGAAAATTCTGACTCCATACTGTTTCCTCACAGGAACACAAGATGAGGTCTGGCCTGAAATAAATGTGACATCCCTCTTGCTCAGCATGCTGCTTTGTTGTTCTGACGTTCTCGATAGCAAATACAAACCAGCAGATGTAGTGGCTGATGAAAAATAATCTGTTGTAATTTTTTATGCTTGTCTGAAACAATCAGTTGCTGCGTGTGGCGTAAGGTGCAGTGCACACACGACAAAATGTTCAGAACTTTACTAAGAATGATGGAAGTGGATTTTACTTTAAAGAAAAGCGTTCTTTAAAATCAAAACCCTGTTTATAGACGAAATGGACTTTATAACATAAGAAGACTATAACAACTGCGAAATTCTCTCATTACAAAAATTATAGAGATCTCAATCAGTTCTGAAATTTACATAATGATAACAAAGAGATGAAGTTAACACTAATAACAAAAATTATTGGTAATCTGACTATCAAAGATCTCCTTGTATTAATAGTTCTAACAGAAAAACAGCTTATCGTTGTAGATGCATGATTTACCTTAAAAATTCCTGCAAAAATCTTCTCCATTGACACAAAGAATAAAACAGTTTCATAAATTCACAAATATCAGATCTCATTTTCTAAAGGACTCAATTGTTCACTACAATGCCTAAATAAGAATCCCTAGCGCTGCACAACTGACGGACTAGCAAGTAACCATAGATAAAACGAAACACTCTGTCAAATATCTTACTCACTATTCGTACAGTGTGCTAGTTCGTCTTTGTCCGAGTACAGCAAACGTGAATTATTTACCTTAGCAGAAAACATATGAAAACCTTGCAATGTTAACAAACGAATATCATATTTCTTTTAAATTCAACGTGTTTTTATATTTAGTTCCTCGTGGAATGAAAATGGCAGTATTCAGAATAAACTAAAATTTTATACAAAAAAGCGAAACATCAAACAGAAAATAAAAATTTTTTGTTTCTAGAATTTGAACAATATTACTGATTAATATACACGTTCTTTTTCTTTCAACAATAAGGCATTTATTAAGGCTGTATCAAGTTTTAATTCGTCTACTTTCACGCAACTACTATTTAAAACTAAGATGTTAACTCTCTAACGTCCCAGGTGCGATCTGACAGATTGCTAGTGTTGTTTGTTATTCTGTTGCTAATGCATAGTCGTGGGGTAGGAGATAATGGAGTTGTCTAGTTGTTCTTTTCCAGAGCTGGTTCCCTTTGTCAGTAGTCACTTGAACGTGACGTGGACAGACAATATTACTGCTTCTTTCGTGCTAGCGTTCTCCGAGACCGAACTTGGGTCTTTGCATTAGAGATTCAGCATCCAGCTCTTTCTCTACTGTTCGTGTTACATAACCTGACTTTGAAGATACTGTTCCAGAATGGTTTGAAGACAGTTTAGGAACTGAAGTTTGGTCAGATAGTGACAACGAAATTGGAAGCGAACATAATTCAGAATTAGAACAGTGTCAGAAAGAAGACGAATTTGCTCCTCTACCTGTGAATTTCTTGAATGAAGCAAGTGCTCAGAGTGAAGACGACAGAAGTGTACATAATGAATCATTAGCTAAAGGTCCTGCTAGAGAAATATTTGGTCGAAACAAATATCGCTGGTTGTCGAAGCCGCTTCTCAAGCAATTTGGTGTTCGGCAGCATTCCTGTGCCAACGGGGCGCCCACCTGTTAATGTAGGTAATACCCCAGATCCTGCTAATATTTGAAATCTGCTTATGACTGACCATATTTTGATTATTATGTTGAAATAGACTAGTGTAAAAATAAATATTGGAAAGCCTGAAAATGTTTTAAGTATTTGGTATAAAGTTGACTTATGGAAACTAAAAGCATTTTTCGTGCATCCATTCACTGCATATTGGTATATAAGGAGTAAGAGAAGAAATCGTTGCTGAACGACTGGATAAAAGCAGATCATAGTCTACCTGTGCCCCAAGAAATAAACGGAAGATGTCTTACATTTGCCGTCGTTGTAAGATGCTAGTCTGTCTTGAATACTCAACAAAAACTTGCAGCGAGTGCAAAGAAAACTACTGAGAAGGAAAATAAAAACCGAATAAATGATAGATTAATTTTCAAATTTTTGGTAGTTTTATATGAGTTCCTTATGTCTTTATGATTACATGTGCAATAAACAATAAAATTAAGCAAGAAGTTAAATTTAGAGTGCAGGGTATTTGAGTTTTTAGAGAATTAACACTATCGTGTTAATTTTGTGTAGTTTTCTGTATAAATGTATTTTTTTCATAAAAATAATCTATAAAATTTGTTTGCATGTATTTTTAGTGTGGTATTATTGTGATTTTTTGCGTAAAAAACTGAATTGTTTCACTGCAATAGGTGAATGCAATTTTTGTGGTTACTTAAATGTCGCAGTCTGTCAGGCCGCACCTTGTGTGTATATATAAAAAAAAAAGACCTGAAAGCTAGGTGGTAATATTATTAAAAATGTGATTCAGTATTGGTTAATTAACAATTTCCTTTCACAAAAAAATATGAGTAAAAACGAGAGGTAATCCCACGACTCCACCATTGCTAGACTTGTATGTTACCTATTCAGCTACCAACGATTTCAGTTACGTGTTCTAAGTGTTTTGAAAATAAAACTACTCTGAAAACTTATAACCTTAAAAGGAGATTTTTTTTTCAAGTTATCTTTTGCAGGAATTGGGTCGTACTGCTTCATAAAAACTGCTTGTGTGAAGGAAATCGAAGAGGTAGCCTTGAAAGATGTAGATCACACCGAGGCGATACCACATGCGACTCGCGATTACACGCAGAAGCAACTCGCATCGGGGCAGCGCGTAGAAAGAAACTCAACTAATAAATGTAAATGTTGTGTGACTAGGGCCTCCCGTCGGGTAGACCGTTCGTTGGGTGGCTCGCATCGGGGCAGCACGTAAAAAGCAACTCAACTAATAAATGTAAATGTCGTGTGACTAGGGCCTCCCGTCGGGTAGACCGTTCGCCAGGCGTGAGTCCTTCGATTTGACGCCACTTCGACGAACTGAGCGTCGATGGGGATGAAATGATGAGCGGAGAAAATCTCCGATCCAGACGGGAATCGAACCCGTGCCTTAGAATTAACATTAGGTCGCGCTGACCACTCAGCTACCGGGGGCGGACTAGCGACTCAACTAATTCGCGACAGAGGTACAACTCCGACCCGTACAGGATCTGGGCTGTACGGAAACAACGCAAGAAGTGCATGCTGAAACATATAAATGCAGGAGATAGCCTAGCGTTAAGGTTGCACTGTTGTGGTTGACCACACCTGTGTGTTGCCCCTGTACACTGAAAGTATCAGTCACGATTAGAACAGTGTTCCGTGTATTTTTGAGTGCGTTATGTGGGATCTAAGTGAATTACAACATGGGTGGTACCATAGCGAAGGGACCTAATGTTATTGGTGTTTGAAGAGGCACCGTATCGAACACTTATACCGCATACAGGGGAAGCCGAAAGATATCCACTATTTCACAACGCGGACAGAAGTGTGCATTGAGTAATCGTAACGGAAGGTCATTGAAGATCGTTGTGACGAAAAATAAGAGGACGACAGCTGTGAAAGTCACTGAAGAACAATGTCGCACTCGGGAGTAAATAAGTGCGAAATATGTCAAAAATATGTGAAACACAATTAAGATGTGCGTAAGTAGGTAAAGACACGTGCGAAAAGCTTATCCTAAATATGTCAAATGATGTCAGCCGAGTTTGGTGCACATGTAAGTTACGTTCTGAAAAGAAACACTGTGGATAAGAACCACCGGTCTCTTATTAGGGTGGGCTGACGAAGTGGTGACACAATAGGGGTAGGGGGGAGGGGGAGGGGGGAAGATAGACAGACGGACAGTGGAGAGGAGCAGATAGACACAGATAGCAGCTGCAGGAAGTAAGCTCCACCAAAAGAGAATTGTAAGGCGAGCTGGAATTCCCCAACCACCCACTGGCGATGAAATTACCCGCAACAGGATAATGTAGTACCGAGGCCATAAAACCTTTGTAGAAATACCTAGTTCCACTAATTTGCAATCATTAGTTACATACTAGAGGCACCCCTCGGTGTTGCCCACAGGTAAACAGTTATTTGTAAAGAAGTGCCTAAGTGCGGTTTTTTTCTAAACTTCTATTAGACCATTTCGTCCTTCCCCTTACGTCTGTCCATCTCATTCTCCAGCACTCTGTTCAACTCCTCTAGTCCCTCTGTGTCCACCTCCCCCACCCCCCACTATTCGTCAATGTCATCTTCCCTCCTCTCTCTGTCCATCTCCTCTCCTGTCTGTCCAAGTGCTCCTCCTCCACTCTATCTCCGTTTCCTCCTCCCTCTCTCACCATCTCCTCCTTTCTATTCTCCCTGTTCATCTCCTCCTCTTTCCTTTCTCTGTCCATCGTCTCTCCTCTCCCTATCATCTGTTTCCCTTCCATTTCTCTATCTATTTCATACACCTCTCTCCATCCACTGTTCCCCCCCCCCTCTCTCTCTCTCTCTGTTCTACCCCTCCTGCCATCTATCTGCGTCCATTTCGTCCTCCCTACTGTGAGTCTGTCTCTACCCCCGGCAAGTTGTCTATCCATTTCATCACCTGCCCTCCTTATAAGAGACTGGTGGTTCTTACCCCCACAATATTTATTTCTAATTGTAACTAATATGTCCCCCCCCTGAAACATGGACCAAGCCGTTGGTGGGGAGGCTTGCGTGCCTCAACGATACAGGTAGCTGTACCGTGGATGCCACCACAACAGAGGGGTATCTGTTGAGAGGCCAGACAACCGTGTGGTTCCTGAAGAGAGGCAGCAGCCTTTTCAGTAGTTGCAGGGGCAACAGTCTGGATGAATGACTGATCTGGCCTTGTAACACTAACCAAAATGGCCTTGCTGTTCTGGTACTGCAGGGGGAATTACAGCCTTAATTTTTCCCGAAGCATGCAGCTTTACTGTATGATTAAATGATGATGGCGTCCTCTTGGGTAAAATATTCCGGAGGTAAAATAGTCCCCCATTCGGATCTCCGGGCTGGGACTGCTCAAGAGGACGTCGTTATCAGGAGAAAGAAAACTGGCGTTCTACGGATCGGAGCGTGGAATGTCAGATCCCTTTATCGGGCAGGTAGGTTAGAAAATTTAAAAAGGGAAATGGGTAGGTTAAAGTTAGATATAGTGGGAATTAGTGAAGTTCGGTGGCAGGGGGAAAACAATTTTTGTCAGGTGATTACAGGGTTATAAATACAAAATCAAATAGGGGTAATGCAGGAGTAGGTTTAATAATGAATAAAAAAATAGGAGTGCGGGTAAGCTACTACAAACAGCATAGTGAACGCATTATTGTGGCCAAGATATACACGAAGCCCACGCCTACTACAGTAGTACAAGTTTATATGGCAACTAGCTCTGCAGATGACGAAGAAATTGATGAAATGTATGATGAGGTAAAAGAAATTATTCAGGTAGTGAAGGGAGACGAAAATTTAATAGTCATGGGTGACTGGAATTCGAGGGTAGGAAAAGGGAGAGAAAGAAACATAGTAGGTGAATATCGATTGGGGCTAAGAAATGAAAGAGGAAGCCGCCTGGTAGAATTTCGCGCAGAGCATAACTTAATCAAAGCTAATACTTGGTTCAAGAATCATGAAAGAAGGTTGTATACATGGAAGAACCCTGGAGATACTAGAAGGTATAAGATAGATTATATAATGGTAAGACAGAGATTTAGGAACCAGGTTTTAAATTGTAAGACATTTCCAGGGGCAGATGTGGATTCTGACCACAATCTATTGGTTATGAACTGTACCTTAAAAGTGAAGAAACTGCAAAAAGGTGGGAATTTAAGGAGATGGGACCTGGATAAACTGAACTAACCAAAGGTTGTTCAGTGTTTCAGTGGGAGCATAAGGGAAGAATTGACAGAAATGCGGGAAAGAAATACAGTAGAGGAAGAATGGGTAGCTTTGAGGGATGAAGTAGTGAAGGCAGCAGAGGATCAAATAGGTAAAAAGACGAGGGATAGTAAAAACCCATGGGTAACAGAAGAAATATTGAGTTCAATTGATGAAAGGAGAAAATATAAAAATGCAGTAAATGAAGCAGGCAAAAAGGAATACAAACGTTTCAAAAATGAGACCGACAGGAAGTGCAAAATGGCTAAGCAGGGATGGCTAGAGGACAAATGTAAGGATGTAGAGGCTTATCTGACTAGGGGTAAGATAGATACTGCCTACAGGAAAATTAAAGGGACCTTTGGAGAAATGAGAACCACTTGCATGAATATCAAGAGCTCAGGTGGAAAACCTGTTCTAAGCAAAGAAGGGAAAGCAGGAAGGTGGAAGGAGTATATGGAGGGTCTATACACAGGCGATGTACTTGAGGACAATATTATGGAAATGGAAGATGGATGTAGATGAAGATGAAATGGGAGATACGATACTGCGTGAGGAATTTGACAGAGCACTGAATGACCTAAGCCGAAACAAGGCCCCCGCATTAGACAACATTCCATTAGAACTACTGACAGCCTTGGGAGAGCCAGTCTTCTACCATCTGGTGAGCGAGATGTATGAGGCAGGCGAAATACCCTCAGACTTCAAGAAGAATATAATACTTCCAATCCCAAAGAAAGCAGGTGTTGACAGATGTGAAAATTGCCGAACTATCAGTTTAATAAGTCACGGCTGCAAAATACTAACGCGAATTCTTTACAGTCGAATGGAAAAACTAGTAGAAGCCGACCTCCTGGAAGATCAGTTTGGATTGGTTGGTTGGTTGGTTGGTTTGGGGAAGACCAGACAGCGTGGTCATCGGTCTCATCGGATTATGGAAGGATGGGGAAGGAAGTCAGCCGTGCCCTTTTAGAGGAACCATCCCGGAATTTGCCTGGATTGATTTAGGGAAATCACGGAAAACCTAAATCAGGATGGCCGGACGCGGGATTGAACCGTCGTCCTTCAGAATGCGAGTCCAGTGTCTAACCACTGCGCCACCTCGCTCGGACAGTTTCGATTCGGTAGAAATATTGGATTACGTGAGGCAATACTGACCCCACGACGTATCGTAGAAGCTTGATTAAGTAAAGTCAAACCTACGTTTCCAGCATTTGTAGACTTAGAGAAAGCTTTTGACAATGTAGATTGGAATATTCTCTTTGAATTTCTAAAGGGGGCAGGGGTAAAATACAGGGTGCGAAAGGCTATTTACCATTTGTACAGAAACCAGATGGCAGTTATAAGAGTCGAGGGGTATCAAAGGGAAGCAGTGGTTCGGAAGGGAGTGAAACAGGTTTGTAGCCTATCCCAGATGATATTCAATCTGTATATTGTGCAAGCAATAAAGGAAACAAAAGAAAAATTCGCGGAGAACAAATAAAAGCTTTGAAGTTCGCCGATGACAAAGACAGCAAAGGACTTTGAAGAGCAGTTGAACGGAATGGAGAGTGTCTTGAAAGGAGGGTATAAGATGAATATCATCAAAAGCAAAATGAGAATAATCAAATGTAGTCGAATTAAGTCGGGTGATGCTGAGGGAATTAGATTAGGAAATAAGACACTTAAGGTAGTAAAGGAATTTTACTATTTGGGTAGCCAAATAACTGATGATGGTCGAAGTAGAGAGGATATAAAATTTAGACTGGCAATGGCAAGGAATGTGTTTCTGCAGAAGAAAAATTTGTTTACATTGAGTATAGATTTAAATGTTAGGAAGTCGTTGCTGAAAGTATTTGTATGGATTGTAGCCATGTATGAAAGTGAAATGGCTTTGGTTCATATGGCTCTGAGCACCATGGGACTTAACATCTATGGTCATCAGTCCCCTAGAACTTAGAACAACTTAAACCTAACTAACCTAAGGACATCACACAACACCCAGCCATCACGAGGCAGAGAAAATCCCTGACCCCGCCGCGAATCGAACCCGGGAACCTGGGCGTGGGAAGCGAGAACGCTACCGCACGACCACGAGATGCGGGCTGGAAGTGAAACATGGACGATAAATAGTTTAGACAAGAAGAGAATAGAAGCTTTCGAAATGTGGTGCTACAGAACAATGCTGAAGATTAGATGTGTAGATCACATAACTAATGAGGAGGTATTGAATAGAATTGGGGAGAAGAGGAGCTTGTGGCACAACTTCACTAGAAGAAGGGATCGGTTGGTAGGACATGTTCTGAGAAATCGATGGATCACCAATTTAGTTTTGGAGGGTAGCGTGGAGGTTAAAAATCGTTGAGGGAGACCAAGAGATGAATACACTAAGCAGATTCAGAAGGGTGTAGGCTGCAGTAGGTACTGGGAGATGAAGAAGCTTGCACAGGATAGAGTAGCATGGAGAGCTGCATCAAACCAGTCTCAGGACTGAGGACCACAACAACAACAACAACAACTAATATGTGTGTCAAACTTGGTTGACATCATGCCATGTGTTTAGCTTTTTACCCATAGCTGTGCCCATGAATGCATATATTAAACGTATTTCACATGTTTTTGACATATTTCACGCGTATTTGTATACACATGTCATCTTTATCTGTAACAAATTTCGACCTGGTTTCATTTTCACGCAACGTATTGTTTATGATGTCGTGACTGGCGAACTATGTATTGTACTATCAAGTAATATTTTTAGGTACATCCAGTTGTTCTTGTGGATGTTGACTGAGTTATATGTGGCGAGTAGCAAAGAAGTAATAAATTTAAACGTAACACATGATGATTCACCTAGCTGTTTAATCGTTGAGGAATAACGCACACCCACCCACACGTACACACACGCACACACACACACACACACACACACACACACACACACACACACACACATACAATGTGGCGTAATACAAAGTCGTACTAAAAATGAGATTTGAATTGTATCATTTTAGACATCAATCTAGCACTTGTACGAATTTACCTTACTGTAAAGAGTAACTTCTTAGCAGAAGAAGTAGCAAGTCGAAAACTGGTGGCTTGCTTTGTCAGAGCAACTGATTGTAGTTGCTCCAGGAGGTCAAAACTGTTTGGGCCCATTTTGTAGAATTGGTGGAATCTGTGCTCACGTTGGGGGAGCTCACGAGAAACCAGAGCTGAACTGTGTTCGAAATTTGTAGCAATATATAGCTGCACACTGTAACTGCTTTCATTTTTCAGTTTTTACGAGCTTTAAATAATGATTATCCAAAATAATGACACTGAAACGAGAAACGATATTTGTGCTGGCTTGTTGGTTGCTGTACAGTGAGATGTGTCTATAGAATAGTAGTGCATGTTGTATCATTCTAGTGGGAACCCGACTGTCCACGCCGGCCGGAGTGGCCGTGCGGTTCTAGGCGCTACAGTATGGGACCGAGCGACCGCTACGGTCGCAGATTCGAATCCTGCCTCGGGCATGGATGTATGTGATGTCCTTAGGTTAGTTATGTTGTGGATTGGCAAGAGAGCCAACCCACTATGAGAGGAAGCCGAAAGGCACGCGTTTTAGCTCACGCAGGCTGGCGTGAGGTCTGGAACAGGTCAAGGAAATGAGACTAGCAAAAAAGGTACGTAGCTGCTAGATTACTTAACTTTAATCAGTAAATGGTGAACATCGCTCTTGACGGTACATGTTTTACAGTATCAATAGTAACTGGTAATGGCGCTTTGCTAGGTCGTAGCAAATGACGTAGCTGAAGGCTATGCTAACAATCGTCTCGGCAAATGAGAGCGTAATTTGTCAGTGAACCATCGCTAGCAAAGACGGCTGTACAACTGGGGCGAGTGCTAGGAAGTCTCTCTAGACCTGCCGTGCGGCGGCGCTCGGTCTGCAATCACTGATAGTGGCGACTCGCGGGTCCGACGTATACTAACGGACCGCGGCCGATTTAAAGGCTACCACCTAGCAAGTGTGGTGTCTGGAGGTGACACCACAAGTTAGGTTTAATTAGTTCTACGATCTAGGCTACTGATGACCTCAGAAATTAAGTCGCATTGTGCTGAGAGCCATTTGAATCATTTTTTGAACCGACTGTCCACCGATAACTGTCGATTTCCGTGACCTTTATTATATTGTGTCGTCTCCGCATATCTATTCCTCTCACTGTGGACCGCACCTAAGCGTGCTTCCGCTGCTGAAGAGTAATCTTTCCTTCTCCCTCGTAAGGCTCCAGTCGTGGGCGACCAAACTGAAAATACCAAATTTCTTTTGTAAGACGTCGCAGGGAAGCAGCATGTCGAAAACAGCTCCGATAGAGTAACATGTACAATAAACAAAATTCGCAGTTGGAGGCAAGAGCGCTGTCAGTCCGCTTATAAATATGTGTTCCGCGCGGCTGTACGCTTTACCGCCCCGCCGCTGTTAGCGATCGCAGGAAACTCGCGATAGCTCAGCAGCTAACGCGCGCTGCACTGCTACATCTTCCGGCACCGCAGTCATCCGGCGCCGCTGGCGCGCCCGCTGTATTGCTGTATTTATTGCTCCGACACTTGTGGACTCTCCCCCTTTCTGTTGCCATCGCGCTCCGTATCACCTCTCAGTGTTTTTGTTGCGCAGCGACGAGCTTCAGCGCCAGCCAGCTACCGGGCGCGCACACACACACGCACGCAGCACGCGCGCGGCCAGTAATAAATTGCGAGGCCTGTTTGCAGAGTCCGGCCGGACGCGGGCGGCACCATTTAACTAACTGTGCAGTACTGCGTCACGGTGGAGTGGTGCGTGTATACGCGCGCGCGTGTGTGGGTGCGCGCGCTCCTGCCGGTTCGACAGGCCGCAGATATACGGCCTACATAATATGATATAATCCGCGGCGGCGCCGGAGAGCGCGCGACAACGCAAACAGCAATATTTCCTTGGTTTCCGCGTCCGGATGCGTGTGAAATATTCGCTAATCCCCGTGTCGCGCGCAGAAAGCCGGTGCACTAGCCGTAACGCGCGTGCGTCGAGACCGTACAGCGCTGCGCTGGCGTGACAAGTTTTTTAGCGAGATGTATGGGGCTTGCTGGATTTCTGCTTGTGAAACACAGCGGACACCTGTACCCTCCGAAATGTTCCTGCTGCATTACCTAGAGCGTCGTAATGCGCTCAGTAAATTTTTGCCTTGTCATCGCGTTAGCTGGGAGAACCGTCGGTACAGGTTTAAATGTTAGCGCCCTTACGGGATTCAGGAGGTAGACTCGGCAGGCCGCCCTTGCAGTCCTCGCCCTCTCTAACGTCGGCTGGATTCCCTCACTCCGAGTTCTGTTGCCGTAAACTCCACCTCCCTTACAGCACCGAGTGAGAGAGCGCAATGTTTAACAAATTAACACAAACCAATGGTATTGAGTTCACCACGACAACCTTACCTCTCTTTAGTCTCTGCCACTGACTACCTGAAAGTTTGGAGCCGGCCGTGGTGGCTGTACGGTTATAGGCACTTCAGTCCGGAACCACGTGACTGTTACGGTCGAATCCTGCTTCGGGCATGGATGTGTGTGATGTCCTTAGGTTAGTTAGGTCTAAGTAGTTCTAAGTTCTAGGGGACTGATGACCTCAGATGTTGTCCCATAGTGCTCAGAGCCATTTGAAACTTTTTTTTTTTTTTTTCAAAGTTTGGTTGGTTGATTTGGGGAGTGGGGAAAGGATCAAATAGTCAGGTCATCGGTCTCGTTTGATTAGGGAAGTATGAGGAAGGAAGTCGGCCGCGCCCTTTCTAAGAAACCATCCTGGCATTTGCATAATGCGATCTAGGGAAATCACGGAACACTATCACTGCGGAAAATCGTAACACGGTCCCTGACTTCAGCCGTCGCACGGACGCCAAAATGGAAAATATTGAAATAAACGATATCGGAATTGAAAAACAACTGCTATCACTTAGTAGCGGAAAAGCATCCGGACCAGACGAGATACCCTTAAGATTCTACAGTGATTATGCTAAAGAACTTGCCCCCTTTCTATCAGCAATTTATCGTAGATCGCTGGAAGAACGTAAAGTACCTAGCGACTGGAAGAAAGCGCAGGTCGTTCCCATTTTCAAGAAGGGTCATAAATCAGATGCGAATAATTATAGGCCTATTTCGCTTACGTCAATCTGTTGTAGAATAATGGAACATGTTTTGTGTTCTCGTATTATGACGTTCTTAGATAATACAAATCTCCTTCATCATAACCAACATGGATTGCGCAAACAGAGATCATGTGAAACTCAGCTCGCCCTATTTGCCCAAGAAATTCACAGTGCCGTAGACACTGGCGAGCAGATTGATGCCGTATTCCTGGACTTCAGGAAGGCATTTGATACGGTTCCGCACTTACGTTTAGTGAAAAAAATACGAGCTTACGGAATATCGGACCAGGTTTGTGATTGGATTCAGGATTTCCTAGAAGAAAGAACACAACATGTCATTCTTAACGGTTCAAAATCTGCAGATGTAGAGGTAATTTCGGGAGTACCGCAGGGAAGCGTGATAGGACCTTTATTGTTTACAATATACATAAATGACTTAGTTGACAACATCGGTAGCTCCGTGAGGCTATTTGCAGATGACACGGTTGTCTACAAGAAAGTAGCAACATCAGAAGACTCGTACGTACTCCAGGAGGACCTGCAGAGGATTAATGCATGGTGCGACAGCTGGCAGCTTTCCCTAAACGTAGATAAATGTAATATAATGCGCATACATAGGGGCAGAAATCCATTCCAGTACGATTATGCCATAGGTGGTAAATCATTGGAAGCGGTAACGACCGTAAAATACTTAGGAGTTACTATCCGGAGCGATCTGAAGTGGAATGATCACATAAAACAAATAGTGGGAAAAGCAGGCGCCAGGTTGAGATTCATAGGAAGAATTCTAAGAAAATGTGACTCATCGACGAAAGAAGTAGCTTACAAAACGCT
The DNA here is from genome assembly GCF_021461395.2 of Schistocerca americana. Taxonomy (NCBI): domain Eukaryota; kingdom Metazoa; phylum Arthropoda; class Insecta; order Orthoptera; family Acrididae; genus Schistocerca; species Schistocerca americana. The sequence continues at coordinate 564,589,175 of NC_060124.1, forward strand.
TGTTCGTCCGATTCTTGAGTATTGCTCGTCAGTATGGGACCCTTACCAGGTTGGATTAATAGAAGAGATAGACATGATCCAGCGAAAAGCAGCGCGATTCGTCATGGGGACATTTAGTCAGCGCGATAGCGTTACGGTGATGCTGAACAAGCTCCAGTGGCGGACACTTCAAGAAAGGCGTTACGCAATACGGAGAGGTTTATTATCGAAATTACGAGAGAGCACATTCCGGGAAGAGATGGGCAACATATTACTACCGCCCACATATATCTCGCGTAATGATCACAACGAAAAGATCCGAGAAATTAGAGCAAATACGGAGACTTACAAGCAGTCGTTCTTTCCACGCACAATTCGTGAATGGAACAGGGAAGGGGGGATCAGATAGTGGTACAATAAGTACTCTCCGCCACACACCGTAAGGTGGCTCGCGGAGTATAGATGTAGATGTAGAATGGCTGGACTCGGGTTTGAGCCGTTGTTCTCACGAATCAGAGTGCTAAACACTGCGCCACCTCGCTCGTCTAGCTTCAAATGACTGTTGAACAACAGTGATACAGATAATTACACACATATTTTCTTCTTCGTCTAGAGTTCCCATATTATACCGGCTGTAGTCTGTTACAATCTTTTTCTCTTTCTGCGAGTATCTCTTTATCGGACATGGTGGTCCCGCTCGATCCATTCTATGTAGATGATCTTTTCATTTGTTTCTTTTTTTGGTCCAGCTTTCCTTTCACACCTCAATTTTCAGCATCTATCGAAAATCTTCTTTTCATATTTTATTTATTCCTCTACATACTTCACCACCCCAAGAAATCTGATTTTTACTAACTGTATTTACTTTTTGTGTTTTGTTCAGTACCAACGATTCACTTCCATACTTGTATTTGAATTTATGTGAAATGCTTCCAAAACTATTCAACTTAATCTTCATATATTATTTTTTATACAATATTTTACATCCAAGATAGTTAAGATGTTTTACATGTTCAGCTGTTTTTTCATTAACTACTCTTTTAATTCTCTAATTACTTTCTACAAAATGCCATTGACTTAGGATTACTAGAATACATTTTCACGTTATACTATATACACATTTTATTGAGTTCTAAAATCTATTTTTGTAAACCAACTACTATTGAAAAAAGAATAAAATCGTCTCATAATGTCAGAAATTTTAGGCTTTCGCATTGTTTTGTTGTACCCCAGCGTTTATCATAGAATTTCATCTCCGAGTTGCACAGTGAGTGAAAATATTAAACAGTGTGTGGGATAAGCTACTGCCTTGTCTCTTCCATTGTTTGCCGGACGGAGTGGCCGTGCGGTTCTAGGCGCTACAGTCTGGAACCGAGCGACCGCTACGGTCGCAAGCTCGAATCCTGCCTCGGGCATGGATGTGTGTGATGTCCTTAGGTTAGTTAGGTTTAATTAGTTCTAAGTTCTAGGCGACGGATGACCTCAGAATTTAAGTCACATATTGCTCAGAGCCATTTTTTCTTCCATTATTTACCTGTATTCATTCTGCATGTATGCCGTCTGTACTTAAATCTACTCATGTTTCTTTATACAGACTTTTGATAGTTGATACAAGGAGTGAAGTGTGACTTCTGTGCCCCGTTATTCTCCATAATTTCCTCTAGCTACTTTATCAAATACTTTCCAATAATCTTTAAAAGCAGTATGTATCTGTTGATTAAAATCTCTCCCCTCTCAAATAACCTCTCGTAAAATAAAAATTGCATCAGGCGCTGATCGTTGCATTCTGAATCTGACCTCTTTTTCTACTACTAAATATTCTGCTATTATTTTCATTCTTGTGGTTAACATTTTTGCATAAAGTTTATGTCGACTGTCAAGTAAGCTTATGCCTCTGCAGTTTTCACAATTTTTTTTCGCTATTTTTGCGTATTTATGTTATTTTTGCTTTCCTCCAGTTTCGTGGTACATCATGTTCCTTCTCGCACATGTTAAATAAATGTAAGAATTTAAAGTGTAGTGGTAGTCCTCCAAATCTAATTATATTCGCTGTAATTTAAACCTAATCCTATTGCATTTCAACTTCTTGTGGTTTTCAAAGCTTCTGTGAATTCTTTTATTGTTATGCCACATGGTAATTTACATTGATTTTTATAGTATTTAATCCACACTTCCTTCGTAATAATATTCAAAAGAATTGTATCCTTTTCTGTTTCGTGTAACGTTTTTCATGATTTATGTGTTATCTCCAGATGGCCATGAATATCGTGTTCTGTATTACTAATGTGTCTGTCCAAGGCTTCCACGTGGGCTTCCTTCACTATTCCGTTTTCATAGTTCGAGTTTTGTGTAGAGATTTCTTTATTTTTTAGTGTAGTCTTTTCCGACAAAGTTTTAATCCACGATTTCGGCGATATTTCGTTTTTTTCCTATTGCCTCATTTATAACTTTTTCATTGATCCTTCAACATTTATCTGTTCTTCTTCAGTGGTGACATGGATAGCTAACTTTTAAGACCCTTTTGTTAATCTATTCTGATATAGGCCCTTAATCCACCAGTAAATATATTTTGTACCCCTCTTCCTGCCTCTGTGTAATAAAGGTTTCTCCCTTTTGCACTTAGCGAAAGAGTCAGCTTGACATATTGCAGGACAATGATCATAGAGATCAGTTTCGCAATCAAAATGATTGTATACTGTTGTACCTTTTATTTGACGTTGTACTGCGCTATTCACTGTAATATAGTCTGTAACTGATCTGTATTCTCTATCGGTCCACGATTCTTTGCAAGCTTTCGTGGACGCAGTTCCTTTTTTTCCGATATGCTTAAAGGGCATCACATAGGAAACGCTTCGATTCTCTTCTGCTCCGGTTTTGCCTTTTACCACAGTCCATGTTTCACTACCATATACGCTGTGCTCCAAGCGAATATTCTCAGTAATTATTTCCTTAAATTTGTTATGGCCGATATTAGATGCTAGTAGATTTCTCCTGCCCAGAAATACCCTCTTTACTTGTGTTGCTTTGTGATAGACGTCCTCCTTGCTTCACAATCCGTGTTTCATTACCATAGAATGCTGTTCTCCTACCGGACATCCCCAGAAATTACTTCCTTAAATGTATTAACGCCGATATTACATACTAATGGACTTCTCTTGCCCAGGAATATCCTCTCTGCCTGTGCTACTGTGCCCCATTGATGTGCTCCTTGCTTCGTTCATCATGTATTATTTTGAATCCAGGGCGGCAGAATTCCTTCACTTTTACTTTGTGATCATCTGCTCTGACGAAAGGTTCTTCGCTGTTCTGATTTCTGCTACTCTTCACTACTTACATCTTTCTTCGCTATACTCTCAAGCCACACTTTGTACTCAGTAGACTGATTTCATTCAACAGGTCCTGCAGTTCCTCTTCAATTCCACCAAGGAGAGCAACCGAGAATAGCAATGTCATCAGCGTATCTTATGAAAAATATGCTCTCAACGTGAAGTGCCGTCCCACTGATGAAGGTTCATTAGGTATCCGTCGTTGCCTGTTCGATGTATAGATTGAACAGTAGGGGCGAAAAACTGCATTCATCTCTCACACTCTTTTCAACCGAGCACTTCGTCTTTCGGATTCAAATTTTATTGTTCCTTCATTTTCAGTGGACATATTTTACATTACTAGACTTTCCTTATATCTTCCACACAAACTTCTGAAATTCCGAACAACCTGAGTCATTATTCGCTGTCGAACACCTCTTCTAAGTAAACACATTCTATGATAGTTTCTTTCTCAATTTTGAGCCTTTCTCACATTTTCGTGTGCAACATCAGACCTCTTAGTCATTTAACAGATCGGCAGTTCCCTTTTTTATTGTTCTGTGATTTATTGTCTCAATAACTTGGATGCATGAGGTGGTAACTGGTTTGCGATAGTTGGCGTACTTACTTGCACTTGCTATCTTTGCAAGGGTGTAGATGATATTTTTCCGAAAGTTTAATGATACGTCTCCAGACTCATGGATTCAGCAAACCAACTTGAACAGTCGTTTAGTTGCCATTCGCCAAACTTAGTTGTGAAGGTGTATTATTTAACCCGGTTATTTGGTATGATCGCAAGTCTTCCATAAGTGTATTAAACACTGACGCTAATTCTATACTTTTGTATCCCCTATGTCTTATCTGTCAATTCCGATTTGTTCTTCAGTTACGTCATCAGACAATTCCTCCACTCATAGAGGCCTTTATTGTTTCCCCCTGTCTGCTCTCTCTCTCTCTCTCTCTCTCTCTCTCTCTCTTCCTCTCCCCTGTAATGTGTAATGCTGCACTCTCAATGTTGCTGCCCTTGCTATAATTTCACCGAAAGTTGTTTAGACTTTCCTGTATGCTGAATCTGTCTTTCCGACGACCATTTCTTTCTCGATTTCTTCACCTTTCCCTGCAGATCTTTCGCCCTGGTTTTCCTGCACTTCTTATTTACTCCATTCCTCAGTGAATAGTATTTCCATATTCATTACTGTCCGTGAACGATTTTTACATCCTTCTTTCGTCGAACAACTGAGACATTTCTTCAGCGCCATAATGTTTCTTCGCAGTTACCGTCCCCGCACGTATGTCTCTCCAGGTACTATGATGGTCCTTTTCAGAGATGTCTGTCCCTCTTCAGCTTAACTACCTATTGTCGATATAGAACATGGCACTATTTATAGCTCTTGAGAAATTCAAACGCGTATCTTCAGTCTTCCTCCTCAAATGAACCATGGACCTTGCCGTTTGTGAGGAGGCTTGCGGGCCTCAGCGATACAGATAGCCGTACTGTAGGTGCCACCACAACGGAGAGGTATCTGTTGAGAGGCCAGCCAAACGTGTGGTTCCTGAAGAGGGGCAGAAGCCTTTTCAGTAGTTGCAGGGGCCACAGTCTGGATGATTGACTGATCTGGCCATGTAACATTAACCAAAACGGCCTTGCTGTGCTGGTACTGCGAACGGCTGAAAGCAAGGGGAAGCTACGGCCGTAATTTTCCCGAGGGCATGCAGCCTTACTGTATGGTTAAAGGATGATGGCGTCGTCTTGGGTAAAATATTCCGGAGGCAAAATAGTCCCCCATTCGGATTTCCGGGCTGGGACTACTCAGGAGGAAGTCATCATCAGGAGAAGGAAAACTGGCGTTCTACGGATCGGAGCGTGGAATGACAGATCCCTTAATCGGGCAGGAAGGTCAGAAAATTTAAAAAGGGAAATGGATTGGTTGAAGTTAGATATAGTGGGAATTAGTGATGTTCGGTGGCAGTAGGAACAAGACATTTGGTCAGGCGAATACAGGGTTATAAATAAAAAATCAAATAGAGGTAATGCAGAGTAGGTTTAATAATGAATAAGAAAAAATTGGAGTGCGGGTAAGCTACTACAAACAGTATAGTGAACGCATTATTGAGGCCACGATAGACACGAAGCCCACGCCTACTACAATAGTACAAATTTATATGCCACCTAGCTCTGCAGATGATGAAGAAATTGATGAAATGTATGATGAGATAAAAGAAATTTTTCAGGTAGTGAAGGGAGACGAAAATTTAATAGTCATAGGTGACTGAATTCGAGGGTAGGAAAAGGGAGAGCAGGATAAATAGAAGTTGAATATGGATTGGGGGTAAGAAGTGAAAGCGGAAGCCGCCTGGTAGAATTTTGCGCAGAGCATAACTTAATCATAGCTAACACTTGGTTCAAGAATCATTAAAGAAGGTTGTGTACATGGAAGAAGCCTGGAGATACTGACAGGTTTCAGATAGATTATATAATGGTAAGACAGAGATTTAGGAACCAGGTTTTAAATTGTAAGACATTTCCAGGGGCAGATGTGGACTCTGACCACAATTTATTGGTTATGAACTGTACATTAAAACTGAAGAAACTGCAAAAAAGTGGGAATTTAAGGAGATGGGACCTGCATAAACTGAAAGAACCAGAGGTTGTAGAGAGTTTCAGGGAGAACATAAGGGAACAATTGACAGGAATGCGGGAAAGAAATACAGCAGAAGAAGAATGGGTAGCTCTGAGCGATGAAGCAGTGAAGGCAGCAGAGGATAAAGTAGGTAAAAAGACGAGGGCTGCTAGAAATCCTTGGGTAACAGAAGAAATATTGAATTTAATTTATGAAAGGAGAAAATATAAAAATGCAGTAAAAGGAGCAGGTAAAAAGGAATACAAACGTCTCAAAAATGAGATCGACAGGAAGTGCAAAATGGCTAATCAGGGATGGCTAGAAGACAAATGTAAGGATCTAGAGGCTTGTCTCACCAGGGGTAAGATAGATACTGCCTACAGGAAAATTAAAGAGACGTTTGGAGAAAAGAGAACCATGAATATCAAAAGCTCAGATGGAAACCCAGTTCTAAACAAAGAAAGGAAAGCAGAAAGGTGGAAGGAGTATATAGAGGGTCTATACAAGGGCAATGTTCTTGAGGATAATATTATGGAAATGGAAGAGGATGTAGATGAAGATGAAATGGGAGATACGATACTGCGTGAAGAATTTGACAGAGCACTGAAAGACCTGGGCCGCAAGAAGGCCCCGGGAGTAGACAACATTCCCTTAGAACCACTGACAGCCTTGGCAGAGCCGGTCCTGACAAAACTCTACCATCCGGTGAGCAAGATATGTGAGACAGGCGAAATACCTACAGACTTCAAGAAGAACATAATACTTCCAATCCCAAAGAAAGCAGGTGTTGACAGATGTCAAAATTACCGAACTATCAGTTTAATAAGTCACGGCTGCAAAATACTAACGCGAATTCTTTACAGACGAATGGAAAAACTAGTAGAAACCGACCTCCTGGAAAATCAGTTTGGATTGGTTGGTTGATTGGTTGATTTGGGGAAGACCAGACAGCGAGGTCATCGGTCTCATCGGATTATGGAAGGATGGGGAAGGAAGTCGGCCGTGCCCTTTCAGAGGAACCATCCCGGTATTTGCCTGGATTGATTTAGGGAAATCACGGAAAACCTAAATCAGGATGTCCGGACGCGGGATTGAACCGTCGTCCTTCCGAATGCGAGTCCAGTGTCTAACCACTGCGCCACCTCGCTCGGTCAGTTTGGATTCCGTAGAAATATTGGAACACGTGAGGCAATACTGACCCCACGACGTATCGTAGAAGCTGGATTAAGTAAAGGCAAACCTACGTCTCTAGCATTTGTAGACTTAGAGAAAGCTTTTGACAATGTTGACTGGAATACTCTCATTCTAATTCTGAATTTGGCAGGGGTAAAATACAGGGAGCGAAAGGCTATTTACAATTTGTACAGAAACCAGATGGCAGTTTTAAGAGTCGAGGGGCATGAAAGGGAAGCAGTGGTTGGGAAGGGAGTGAGACAGGGTTGTAGCCTGTCCCCGATGTTATTCAATCCGTATATTGAGCAAGCAGTAAAGGAAACAAAGGGAAAATTCGGAATAGGTTTTAAAATCCAGGGAGAAGAAATCAAAACTTTGAGGTCCGCCGATGACATTGTAATTCTGTCAGAGACAGCAAAGGACTTGGAAGAGCAGTTGAACGGAATGGACAGTGTCTTGCGAGGAGTATATAAGATGAACATAAACAAAAGCAAAACGAGGATAATGGAATGTAGTCGAATTAAGTCGGGTGATGCTGAGGGCATTAGATTAGGAAATGAGAAACTTAAAGTAGTAAAGGAGTTTAGCTATTAGGGGAGGATAATAACTGATGTTGGTCGAAGTAGAGAGGATATAAAATTTAGACTGGCAATGGCAATGAAAGCGTTTCTGAAGAAGAGAAATTTGTTAACATCGAGTATAGATTTAAGAGTCAGGAAGTCGTTTCTGAAAGTATTTGTATGGAGTGTAACCATGTATGGAAGTGAAACATGGACGATAAGTAGATTGGACAAGAAGAGAATAGAAGCTTTTGAAATGTGGTGCTACAGAAGAGTGCTGAAGATTTGATGTGTAGATCACATAACTAATGAGGAGGTATTGAATAGGATTGGGGAGAAGAGGAGTTTGTGGCACAACTTTACTAGAAGAAGGGATCGGTTGGTACGACATGTTCTGAGGCATCAAAGGATCACCAATTTGGAGGGCAGCGTGGAGGGTAAAAATCGTAGAGGGAGACCAAGAGATAAATGCACTAAGCAGATTCAGAAGAATGTAGGTTGCAGTAGTTACTGGGAGATGAAGAATCTTGCACAGGATAGAGTAGCATGGAGAGCTGCATCAAACCAGTCTCAGTACTGAAGACCACAACAAGAACAACAACAACATCTTCAGTCTTAGAACAAAATGACACACTTCCTTGTACGTTAATACTTCCGGAGTTTAAGAGAATCCTCTTAAACGTCCGTCTGCTCCCCGTTATTACTAATTTGTGATTGCATTCTATTTCGGCTTTGGGGTTCGCCTTATGGCATGATAACTGATTTCATAATCTCTGTCTTTGTGAAAACTGTAAGCGAAAATTCATGTTATTCATTTGTTTGTGCCATCCATTTAGTCACTTATTAACAAGATAGGAAAGCAGAGATCAATCGTGTACTCCAGGTTTCATCTTCCCTCTTCTCCGGGAGTACTCAAAGTACCCTGAAGGGAAAAAAATTGCAACACCAAGAGTGAATTGAGCGACATAAACGTAAGTTGGTAGGCGTGTTTCTTCACTTAAAAGATGACATCTATTCAAATTTCGCACCATGAACAGTGGCGCTAGTAGCGACAATTAGAGGATGCAAATCTGGTTTGCTTTAAATACACGCTTAACGGTCGTGGTATGTTACCTTTGAGACTAGACGTGGTGATTTGATGTTAGTCAAGAATGCCTCTAAGGCGACAAGTCACCATTATCAAAATCTCATTGAGTCTGAACGATGTCGTGTGATAGGGCTAAGAGAAGCTGCATGTTCCTTCTGCGATACTGCAGAAAGACTTCGCAGAAATGTACGCACTCTACATGATTGCTGGCAGCGATGGTCACTAGAATGTACGGTCGCAAGATGACCGGTACGTGGAATGGCCAGTAGGGAAGACCATCGTGTTCGGTGTATGTCTCATGCGCATCGAAATGCATCTACAGCAACAAACTGAGTAGCGGTTGGTACTACAGTGACGCTACGGAATGTTACAAATCGGTTACTACAAACACAGCTCCAAGTTAGACGACGTGTATCCGATGACCGCATCCACCGCCACTTGCGACGTTGGTGGTGTAAGAGAGGGTTCATTGGAGGGAACGGCGCCGGTCGGTTGCCAGTGATGGCCGTGTGATGTTTACAAGGAGGCCAGTTGAACTCCTGTAACCAACCTGTCTGCGTGCTAGACACACTGAACCTGGAGTTATAATCTGTTGTGCTAATTCTTATGGCAGCAGGAGTACTCTCGTGGTTATCCCACTCGCCCTGCTGCTTTGTACCTCATTCTGGCGATTTGACCTGTTGTGCAGCCATTAACGAACAGCATTCCAGGAGATGTCTTCCAACCGAATAACGCTCGCCCATATAGCACTATTGTAACCCAAAAGGCTCTACAGAGTGTCGACGTGCTGCCTTGGTCTGCTTGACAGCTAGATTTTCCACGAGTTGAGCACATGTGGAACACCATCAGACAAGAACTCCAGCGTCATCCCCAACCAGCATTAATCGTCGCTGTACTGACGGGCATGAGACTGTATCCCACAACCTGACATCCAGCCCCTGCACAATACGATGGATGCACGTTTGCTTGCTTTCTTCCAACACTCCGCTGTGACGTAAAGCCTTATATCCCTACCCAGATGCAGTGCTTTAAGTGATGGAGTTGGGCCATATGTCTTTCCGCCGTACTTCCAGCGTCACCTGTCGGAATTGCAGACGTCCTTCAAATCCCAATACTCCCTGTGCCGGCCTCCCATCTGTGTCAACTACAGAGAGCACCATTCGCCTCGCTCGCAAGATTGCACGATTCTCCAGAAAGAAATAAAAATTATGGAATACAAGACCCTGGACCGACTGACCTACACTGAGGCTAAGAGAGAAAATGAGAGGCTACATCGTGTGCATATGACGTCAACCTACGCCGCCACTACGGCAACGCTTCTACCATCTTCCGTTTCGCCACGTACAGTAGGCTCTCAGAGCTGTCAGACTCCACCTGCCCCTCGATGGTGGGGGGCACTTCTCTGCCTGTTACTCCTGCACAACCTACTTCAGGAGCAACACCCCCCTCCCCCTTCCGTCGCGGTCGTCAGTCCCCACTTCTCAGCTGGAGAAGCGTAAGTCTTCTTCGGCTCCTCTCGCCAGGAAGGGATCCCTTGGGTCACGCCCTTCCCAGGTTCTTACCAGTGGCAAAGCTGACACCTGCCAGTGGCTGAAGCAACTAGTAAGTAGCTGGTTGTAGGGCTTCACGGTTCTCCTCAGTCCCTGCTACTGAATCAGTGAAGCCCTCCCAGTTGTACAAACCTAAGGAGCAGCGAGAGAAACTTAAAAATAAAAAGACACCCAAGAACCAAGGCCCGGCGGTGGCACCAAAAACACCACTACCTACAAGCTCTGTGTCTGAGGATGAGGTGGAGATTACGGTGTCCGCTGAGGACCTAGATCTCTCTGAGCCCTCAGACACAATGGATGTCAATTGCAAAGGTACTCATCCGATGGCAGCAGCTGACCCTGAGGCGCAGATTGCCTCACTGAGTGTTTCATGCCTTCCCAGACTCACAATCATGTAATCCTTCAGTGGAATTGCGGCGGTTTTTTCCACCACCTAGCTGAGCTACAGAAACTGTAAAGCTTTACTCTTGCTTTCTGAAATGCCCTCCAGGAAACCTGGTTCCCAGCAATGCGGATCCCTGCCCTCCGCGGCTATAAGGGATATTATAGGAACTGTAGCATCAGGTGGAGTTTGCGTCTACGCCCTGAACTCTGTATGTAGTGAAACCGTGCCCCACCAAACCCCTCTTCAAGCTGTGGCTGTCAGGACAAGGACGACGCGAGAAATAACTGTCTGCAATGTATACCTTCCTTCAGATGGTGCAGTACCCCTGAACGTATTGGCAGCATTGATTGATCAACTCCCTAAACATTTCCTACTTTTGGGAGATTTTAACGCGCATAACCCATTATGGGGTGGCGCCATGCTTCCTGGCCGAGATAGAGAGGCCGAAAATTTACTGTCACAACTCGATCTCTGCCTCTTAAATAAAGGTGCCCCCACACATTTCAGTGTTACACATGGCACATATTCGGCCATTGATCTCTCTGTATTCAGTCCTGGCCTTCTCCGATCTGTCTACTGGAGAGCACATGACGACCTGTGTGGTAGTGACCACTTTCCCATCTTCCTGTCACTTCCTCGGCGTCACGCCCACGGACGCCTACCCAGATGGCCTTTAACCAAGGCAGACTGGGAAGCTTTCACCTTGCTGTCACCGCTGTATGTCCCCCACACAATCCCTCGCACACCGGCCCGCCCCCCAGGACAAGTCGGAGTCACAGGCAAAGAACTTGCTGACAGGCTGGCCAAGCAGGCTAATCGGAAACCGCTTCTGAAGATAGGCATCTCCGAAACTGATCAGCGTTCTGTCTTACTCCACATGGTTTTTTGGCTTTAGGAGACGGAATGGCATAACAGTACGCGCAACAAACTGCGTCTCAATAAGGAGATTACGGATGTGTGGAAGTATCCCAAGCGGTCCTCTCGCAGGGAATCAGTTGTCCTCCTTCTGGCTCCACATTGGCCATACATGGCTAACGCATGGTTACCTAATCCGACGCCAGCACCCACCCCGGTGTCCCTGCGACTCACAAATGGCGGTCGTCCACCTCTTGCTGGACTGCCCACTTTTCGCTGCTCTGCGGCGGACTTTCAACCTTCCCAGCACCCTATCTTCGGTACTGGACGACAATGCCTCAACAGCAGCTTTAGTTTTACGTTTTTTTCGTGAGGGTGGGTTTTTTCATTTGGTCTAAATTTTAGCGTATGTCCTTTGTCCCTCTGTGTCCTCCACTCTTGTGGTTTTAGGGTGGAAGGTTTTAATGTGTAGCAGAGTGGCTGGCTTCTCCTTCTTATTCTTATGGTCAGCCAGCCATGGTATTCTGCTCTCTTGTTTTTATCTCTTCTACATCTTTCTTGCGTCTCTCTGTGGTTTTCTCGTCCGACTTTGTCCATTTTAGTGTTTGTTGCCCTTCTGTCATTCTTGTGGTTTTCTGCTTTTTCCCAGCTGTGTTTTGTATGTCTCGATTATTTTACTCCCAGCCTTGTGGAACTATTTTAATCGGAACGAGGGACCGATGACCTAGCAGTTTAGTCCCTCCCCCTCCACTCCTTTAAACCAACCAACCAAGATTGAAGGCATGTGAGGAAGGGAGGGAGGTACTTTTTCCAGATCAGTTTGTAATGAGACTTAACAATTAGATAGTTTGAGGCCATTGCTACTCCCCAGATGTATTTATAGTTTTCCTGTGCTTCCATGTTTCATAATACCTCGTTTGTGATTACAAAAAAACCAGTAGATGTAATAAACCGAAGTGTTTTTCCGTCAGACGCCTTCGGTTACGCAAGCCCAATTCGTCTCTGCCCGTCCATCGCAACTAGTGCTGCCCCGCGATATACATTATCTTGTCAAACGGATCTGGCGCCTCAGCTTCCTTGCGCCGAGAACGTAATTTACGACGGAGTTTTAATTGATTTCCGATGATTAAGTGGCTGTAATTTACGCCGTAAGAGCGCTGTTCGCCTCGCTCAAACAAAAGGCATTACGATTCGCGCTCTACCTGGCTGCTGCAATTACAGGCTCTCTCCGATCTGCTCGGAATATATGGTGGCCACACGGAAAATTTAATAGAACCATTAACTAGCTCGGGGCTTGACAGTGTCGGACCCCTGTGTGTTTCCTGTAAGTACATTGCTTGTGTAATGATTTTAAGCTCCGAGATGCCACGTACTTCTCATTATCTATAAAACAATGATAATGATACGTTCACTTGATGGTTTCGTGTCCGCTTGAAAATACATGGGTCTGGGTTTTCAAACTTTACTATCTTTCTAGGTGGCTGAGTGACTTGGTCTTACGTTGGAGGTCGGAGGTAGGATTGGACTTAAAACCACTAAAATCACAATACCTAGAAAGCCTTTACGCTCATAGCAACCTTGATACTGGTTTTAACTGCTAGTTTCGTGCACTGTATTTAATTGTATCACTTAACTTCCATGGTAATTAGGCACGGCTGCAACGGTCAAATGCAATAAAAATAGAAAGAAACAACACTAAACAATGTGCAATATTCTCCTGGCTTCACGTACAGAAACAATTTAAAGGACCGTAAGGAAGTAAATTCTAATAGTGCAGATGTGCAGTGTGCCATAGTGGTAATATAAATTAAGTACTTGAAGGATTAAATAAGACAGGTCTGATATGTTCGAAGAGGACCCTACACGTTGAGAGCTCACGCGATGTTCTTCATGACGTTCCTCGGAAAAGAAACATATTCCTTTCCCGCTGAGACCATTGGTAAGCAAATACATCATACAGCGTGTTTCCGTAGGAGCGTGCGAAAATGTAACAGGACATAGAGAATGCTCCACTGAACAATTTGAGGTAAGGAATCTGGGGAGGGAGAACCCTGCTTAAGGAGATATGCGTGTCTACCGCTTTTGTAGCATTACTATTTTCCAGCTTTTTTACAAGTAACATGCGTGCATGTGTACACGTACTGTACTACTTATTTACGCCTAAATTCTTTATTTCCTACAAGGAAACAATGACGACGAGCTTCATTACTGGGCAGTCATGATGCAGGTTTTGTTTACTTTTTGTGCCCGTAAGGTGGCGTTGTCCCTTTGGCTGTTCGTGAGAGGATGTCGATACAACATGACGATGCACCGTCTTACCTCAGTGTGGACATCCGCAACGGTCTTAATGTTGTATTTCCTGGTCAATGGATTGGAATTGGAGGTCGTATTCCATGGCCTGCGAGGTCACCTGACCTGTATCCCCTTGATTGTTGCCTGTGGGGACATCTAAAACCACTTGTGTATGAGACCACAGTGGACATGGAGGTGGAATTAGTTACCATAATTATAGCTGCCTGTGATGTGGTTCATAACACATCAGGGATATTTGTCAAGGTGCGTCAGAATATTTTTCGCCGATGTCATGCTCGCAGTGAGGTCGATAGCCGTCATTTTCAATGCATTTTATAAGATACATTACAAATGGTACGTTCAGTGCGTCAATGATTGAATTTGCTGTTAATTGTAAGTAGTGTAAATAAGAAAATACACAGTAATGTGATTTTATTCATATTACCTTCTTAAGCTGGCTCCTCCGACCCCAGGTTCACCACCTCAAATTGTTCGGTGGAACATCCTCTACGTACTGTTAAATTTCGGCACCCTCTCGCTGAAACACGCTGCATACGTAATTCCACCGATTTTGTCAACAAATTAGAGGCTGCCCTTACCTGCTCCCCATATAAGCTGATTTAACAATTTAGCGAGCTGTGCTGTAATATCACCTTATACGAAGGCAGTGAGTTACAAGTGAGCGTCACCACTTTGTTTCGACACCCTCTTACTTCGAGCTATTCTGTGATCAGCCAAGAATATTTTGAACAAAGTGACGGCGTCGTCATGGGTAGTCCTCTTGTCTTTCCGGGCGACGTTTGCTTTATGCAGGACTTAGAGGAGAGACAGCTGGAATCAGCAGCCCTTGTAGCAACTGTTGGGGGCAAAGATGTGTGGTCGATAGTTTCATAGTGTGGTATCATGGAGTAAGTAAATTAATGGAGTATTTGCATCAGATCGAATCTATTCATGGGCACATCTAATTCAGTACGGAAATACTTGAAAATGACGAAAAAGAAAGTCAGACATCAGTGGTAATCGGGCACGGAAATACATTCAATAGTGACAAGTGGGGCAATCGGGCACTGAAATAAATTCAATAGTGACAAGTGGGGAAATCGGGCACTGAAATAAATTCAATAGTGACAAGTGAACATTTGTGCCTGACCAGGAATTACACCCGCATTTCCTACTTACCGCTAGCGGTCACCATAACGACCTCGGCTATACGACAGTGCCTACCGTACAACCAATTCCTGCATGTACATGCTTAATTTCTCCTGTCCACTATCGTCATTGCTTCCTCAAAAGGCCGAATGAAAATGGCACCCTCACTTAAGGTACCATTAATTGCCCCCAAAGTGCATATCTTTATGTGGGTAGAGTCCGTTCTTTCGGACATTGCTACTGTCCGCTGGAAGAGCTGCGGCCGGGCCCCCGAGGAGTCCGTGTTGACGCAATGGAGGCGTCCCAGGCGGAATGCGAGCTTAGCGACGGTTTCCACATACGGCAGCGCGCTCAGACTGTGTTTCAACTATGTTCCAACCTTGTCGTGGAGCATGGAATTGCGACGGAACTCGCCCTATTAACTCTGAACCGGTGTTAAGTACCTCGTTTCCACATAAGCTGCTATATCGTTTCTGTGTCTATGCCGTACGCATGTCGTGCTCTAAGCTGTTAGTGTGAGAGACTCTCTCAGGTGAAACGCGTTGCTAATAAAAGAATAATTTCTAAGCAAAACGGTTTTTAATTCAAATATGCTACATCCAATTGCTGTACCAGATGGCCTAATGGAGTGGAAGATATTTTTGGAGAAAACATCCAGTTGGGCAATGGAGCTGGCAGCCGTATTGTACAAAACAAAACCTGAAGTTATCCATCATCGTCGAAGGTCAAATTCTACTAACGAAATTCGTGCGATAAGTTAATGTCTGCGTACAGTCATAAGCACCGTAAGTTTTCGTAAGAATCGGGTTCCCAATAATTCGATGTTGAAATGTGCAAAACAATTCGTTTCAGGTGTCTTGATAAAGAGAAGGACAAACATAATATACTAGCGCTCGATTTTCATTTTAGTTTCTCTAAATTTTTAACTTATAATTCGTTAGAAGAAATGATGAGTATCTTGAATATCGTCAGGGTGGAAAATGGCTCGTTGTGAACACTCACCTCAGCAAACATGACAGGCTAAGGAAAGCTTACTATCAAGGGCAGTGTGATACAGCGGATGCAATTGTTCTCCCTTTATCCTTTGCTAAGCGTATTGTTTACTTCACCAGTTTACCTCAGTTGGGTGCACAGTAGAATGCTAAATAAGGGTGTTAAACATACAAATCAGTAGCAGTTAGCTGAGCAGCTCGTAATTTCCTTTTTTCCTAGTGGCAACGTTAAAATAGCCCATGATAGGGCGTCATGTGACATATCTGGGAAGCTAAAACTAGCCTGTAAAATCAGTTATTTGACTGGAAAAGCTGGTTGGCCACAGACTAGCAGTAGCTATACCAACATTCTTTACTCCACCCACAAAAAGTCGCGGAATGTAGTGCCCCTACTTACCTGTCTGAAAAAGTCAACTGGACTGCTATTTTCTACAAGAATGACAATATTGCAAATAGTATCCAGTTCTTCCACGAAAATAACATTCAACGATAAATGTTAACCCTACAGCTGGTTATAGAAATTAAACAATGCCTAGAGAAGAACAGTAATATTACCTCTCCTGACCTCTGAACTAAACTGAAGAGCATGGATACCAAAGGACCACCTCTTCGTATTCAGATAAAGTTCACAAGGAAAATGCTTCTATATGCCCGATTGTTAATTGTTTTGGGAAACCTGGGGAACCATCTGCAAAATTCTTGTTCCAGATTTTGCGTAATTCCTTTGCATACAAAAAAGAATATACTATATCTATTAGGAATGAGCTAATTCAGTTTTCTAAGGACACATATTTCCCATCCAGTTGTTGCATGTTGTCTGCAGGTATAAAAAATCTTTATACAGCGTTCCGCTAGATTACACAACTGCCATCATTTGTTCTTTACACATGGTCCCTTACACCTGATGAGACTACCGAGTTTATTTCTTTGCTTGGTCTTTTTACCTCGTATAAGCTCTTCACTTTTAACAACCAGGTCTTCAAACAGAACGACGTCGTGTTTATGGGAGACTGTTTGGCTAGATTACTTGCGCACCTTTTTATGAATTTCCTGGAAAAAATACTTTATGGGAAACTCACAGTTGCACGGTCTAAGGGACTGGAGACATTAGTATCTGACATGAATTTCAGCTTGATACCTCTACCCTTTCTTGAGAAAAATGGACGATAACAGACGACCTTGTCGTTTGATTCCACAGACTTTTATACTGCTAAGGGACTGTAGACGTTGGTAGTTTTGACTTGATACCTATACCAGAAGGGGTGTTAACAGACAAACAGACAGACGGAAAATAAAGTTGTGTTATCAGGATTCCCTTTTCTCTCAGTGAGGTACGGAACCGTCAAAAAAAAAAAAAAAAAAAAAAAAAAAAAAAAAAAAAAAAAAAACAAAAAAAAACTTCAGGGATCTCGAGGTAAATCTTATTAGTAGAAATCACTGCCAGCAGGTATCCAACATGAAGATAGAAGTTACGGCACGCCAGGTGACTTATCCAATTTGAGTTAAAATAGTAAAACAGGGAGTGCTGAACAGCAATGCCTCTCAATTTTTTACGTGAAAACTCTTAAACCATTTAAAATGAAACAGCCCTTCTTAACACTGTGTATTTTTGTTCTTCACGTCTACATTTTTGATTATCAACATAGTCACCCTGGCGACGAGCGCATTTTTCGTAATGAGAGACAAACTTATTGATACCGACACTGTAGAAAATTTGACTTAGTAGGCGGAACCACAACCTCACCTCAGTTCGCATCACTACATCACTACCAATGGACGTCCTCGAAGGTGATCTTTAAGTTTCGTAAACGGATGAAAGTCGGGTGGGTCCGAGTACGTATTGTTCAGTGGATAATCGATGACAGTGAAGGGAAGGCGTCGGATTGTTGCCGATGTCGCAGCGCTATTGTATGGTCTGGCATAGAACAGTGCCCCATATGTGGACGAAATTTTCAAATTCGAAACACGCACTAACAGGTACGTTACACACCACCACGTTTGATGCTACATTTCGGATCCCTGTAACGGCAGAGTGCTGCAAATACCTATGTTAAGAAAAGTAGTTTTATTTTAAAAGGCTGAATAATTTCCACATTTAAAATTCCGAGGCATTACTTTCGAGCACGGCCTCATATGTTACCTGTTGGACAAGTCTCCTTGTTTGTCAACTATGTTTTCGTTCCGACGACAAAGTGAAAAAGTAACTGTTGTGTTGGCTGAAGAGCCGACACCGTGTTACTAGTGGAGGCCGAAAGGCAGGCGTTTTAGCTCACGCAGACTGGCGTGAGGAGGGAAGAACTATACTGACGTGAGGTCTGGAACATGACAAGGATTTAGAATTCAGAAAGCGGACGTAATTAGTTTGATATTAAACTGTAATCCGTTAATGATGAACGTCGCTCTTGACGGTACATGAGTCACAATATTATCTTTTCAGAAGACATAGTAACTGAATATGGCGCCTTGCTAGGTCGTAGCAGATGACGTAGCTGAAGGCGATGCTAAACTGTCGTCTCTGCAAATGAGAGCGTATGTAGTCAGTGACCCATCGCTAGCAAAGTCGGCTGTACAACTGGGGCGAGTGCTAGAGAGTCTCTCTAGACTAGGCCTGCCGTGTGGCGGCGCTCGGTCTGCAATCACTGATAGTGGCGACACGCAGGTCCGGCGTATACTTACGGACCGCGGCCGATTTAAAGGCTACCACCTAGCAAGTGTGGTGTCTGGCAGTGACACCATAGTAACATGTCAGATTTCATTATACATGGAGAACAATGTGACAGACACTGAAAGATGAAGTGCGAGAGCAAGTTCAGGCTACGTTCTGTCAAAACTATGGGATTACCGAATCTGTTGTATGGAAATGAGTTGTGGAGGAGTAAAATAAATTACAGAAACAAAATACAGGAATCTGAAATGCGATTTCTGAGAGTAATAAAGGGTTACTCCCAAGCAATGGGAAGTGGGTATGAATAAATCAGACAGCACTTCAAAATATATTATTTGCACTATAAAATTTCTCGAAATGGAGTGCATTTCAAAGAAAGACGACGTACTATAGACGAACAACAGTAGTTTCCTTTGTCCTGATCTATATCATCCTACTGGAAGAAGACATGTTGGTCGTCGCATGAAAAGATAGTTATATATGAGCTTAGATCAGGCTACAGTCCCACTCATGAAGAGAAACTAAGTATTTATATGCACTTCTGTCAAATTACATGTCATGTCGCTTCACTAGTCAAGTTCCATACTTGTATCAGATCTTCCAGTAAACAGTTAATAAAATTAATTGTTGTGTTTGAATCCGACGTTACTTTGTAGATAGTGGTCTTGCAGTATGACCACACTTGTACGTTAATATTATTGAGTCTTTTTTTTTAAAGATGTAAGTGGCCGAGTGGTTCTAGGCGCTACAGTCTGAAGCCGTGTGACCGGAACGGTCGCAGGTTTGAATCCTGCCTCGGGCATGAGTGTGTGTGATGTCCTTAGGTTAGTTAGGTTGAAGTAGTTCTAAGTTCTAGGGGATTGATGACCTCAGAAGTTAAGTCCCATAGTGCTCAGAGCCATTTAAACCATTTTTAAAGATGTAATTTCCGTTGAATAAGAACTAAGCAGGCAGTTTTTACAGCAACTGCAACATATCAAATATTTGTAAGTCATCTCGAGACGAAGCAAAAAGAAACAAATAGTTTTGATATCACGTAACAGCCTTTGAATTTGGTAGTAAATAAAGGCATTTTTCACCGTAGGATATGTAAACCTTATTCTAGAGGATTTTTATATCGAAATAAATGAGTAACCATTTATGTAAGTATAAGATTTCTTAACCGGTTTCGGCCACTTAGTATCCTTCTTCAGAAGGGTACACCTATTACATTATGTGCGAGTGTCAACAATAAGATGCATACAGAAAAATGCCAAGGACTCCAGTCACAAGTTCCAGTACCATGATGCTCTTCGCCGTTTGTTTATGGCTACAGCTTCCCTACTAGCTTCTTGTCAACAAGAACAAAGGACGAAGAACATAATGGTCCTTGACGTTCTGCTGTATGCATCATATTGTAGACAAGCGCAATTGATGGGGTAGGTATAACATTCTGAAGAAGGGCACTAAGTGAAGGAAATCGGTTCAGAAAGTAATTTTTTCATGCAACTGGTTGCTTGTTATTTCGATATATATAACAACGGTTGCTGAAGGTGAATAAAATACTAAACACTGTTTTTATTTGTGTGTTAGTATCTTAAATACAATTCTGTCTAAATCATCTTCGCTTGTCTTATCGTGGTGCTGTGTGTGTGTGTGCAGGCTGTGAGGCGGCATTAGATTCGTCGTGGGTAATCCAAGTGGCACAGTGGTATAGTCTGTTCCCGAGCGGCGCAGTTGCTTTGACTCTGTCTAGCTGCAAGCAACAGCCTTCCACTGGTCGCTACGTGACGTTCTGGTCCAACCCCCTAAATCGCAAGCAGCTGTCTCTTTCCCTCCCCGCGGAACTTCCTTCGGGGGTGGCCGGCCGTCTCTTAAGTTTCAATCTACCCCTGCGGGTAAGAGGAAGGAGAGGGTCGAAGGTAAAAAGTTTTTGTAGCCAAAACAGGCTCAATGTTACCTGGGATGGGACATTACTAGAACACACAGATACTCCCACCTACCTTCGCGTCGTGCTGGACAGAACATTGACATACAAATATCATTGTGAAAAAACACGCAAAAAAAGTAGAAGCACGAAATTCCCTAATAAGAAAGCTGTCCAATAGCAAATGGGGAGCCAAACCTGCCGTGGTCAGAACCTTAGCCCACGTTTTGTGCTTCTCAACTACCGAATATGCATGCCGGGTATGGTGCAGATCCGCCCACGCAAAAAAGATAGATATTAGGTTGAATGAAACATGCAGGATAGTGATAGGCTGCATGAAGCCAACCCCCATAGAAAATCTTCACAGGGCCGCAGGTTTCAGAAGCCCTGAGTCGCCTAGGAAAGCCCATGAACATACCGAGAAGCTAAAACAAACCTTTGATGCCCGTCACTCAATATTTGGTCTACAGTGTGGCCCCAGCAGACTCAAATGCAGACGCCGTTTCCTAAGTTGCGCCTTAGATGAGCCCCCCCCCCCCCCCCCCCCCGCCCCAATCTATTATCCAATAAGAGAGGACACACCAAGCGGAGTTTCTGGTGATTGGAAAACCTGGAGAATGGTTAACCGCATCAGAACTGGGGTGGCTCCTGTGAAATCTAATCTGATCAAATGGGGTTTGTTGGACGGAAATGGCGACAAATGCGACTGCGGCACTCGACAGGACATGGAACATCTCCTACAATGTCCTGCCTGCCCCCACAGATGCACCCTCGACGATCCAATACTGGGCAAACAAATTGTAGTTTCCGGACACGGAAAAGTAAAGTAAGTGTAGCCAAAACGAGTCAATTACGTTTGACTTCAGTGACGCAGTCGAAACAATTATCGGGACTATAACGCGGGACAATATCTTCTGGTAGCCGTTTTGCTTCCACTCACTTTGACGCACAGTATTAGATATAATAAGTCGTTTCTCCGTCTTTGCTGTAAGCCAGTGTCTCAACGTATTGTTCTACATCACTAACGATGCTACACACGGGAGAGGTACCCACATCGAAAAGTTTTTGTCATTACGTTACACTGGACACTGCGACAGATATATAGAAAAGTTTTTCATTTCGAGTTACAGTGGATTTTGTGACGAATTTCTGAACAATCCCGCAATTTTTAATGTATATAGCTGTCGAATTAAATCACTGACATTTTTCGCGGAACCATGCGCTTTTTTTTCTGTGGCACTGGGATTGGCCTCCGAAGACGGCACAACATGTGTGGAACTTCAGGGAATGGTAACAAGATAACGTCTCTGTATACTTTCCTCGCGTCATCAGAAGAGGTGCCCTGCTGTATGAAAAGTAAGTGAACTCGTGTCTCAAGTATGGTGTGTATGTTTTCCTGTACACTTCATTCGTCTGTCGTTTTCTACTGAAGCAATCAGACAGCTTGCCAGAGAATCTGTTTGTACTTCCACAGTGTGTACGATTGATGAAAAATGGCTCCGGCGCTGTTTGTCTGTTAGAGCAACGGTACGGTTCTACACTGAGCTGAAAAAAGTCATGCAATGGCGATATGCACATATACCGATGGCGACAGTATCGCACAGACATTTTGGTGTTAATGGGCTATGGTAGTGGACAAGCCAAGCTATTGCCTTTGCTAACAGCACTACATGGCCTGCAGCGCCTCTCCTGGGCTTGCGACCACATCGGTAGGACCCTAGACTACTGGAAAACCGTAGCCTGCTTAGATGAGTCCTGATTTCAGTTGGTAAGAGCTGATGGTAGGTTTAGAGTGTGCCATGAATCCAAGTTGTCAACAAGGCTCTGTGAAAACTCGTGGTGGCCCCATAATGGTGTGGGCTGTGTTTACGTGGAATGCACTGGATTCTCTGGTCCAACTGAAGCGATCAGTGATTGGAAATGGTTTTGTTCGGCTACTTAGAGAACATTTACAGCCATTCCCGGACTCATATTCCTAAACAACAATTCAATTTTTGTGGATGATAATGCGCCATGTCACCGGACTACAGATGTTCACGACTGGTTAGAGGAACATTCTGGACGATTCGAGAGAATGACCTGGCTCCCAGATTGCCCGACTGAATCACATCAAACATTTATGGGACAGTGTCGACAAGTAATTTCGTGCACAAAATCCTGCACCGGCAACACGTTCGCAGTTATGGACGGCTATAGAGGCAGCATGGCTTAATATTTCTGCAGGGGACTTCCAACGACTTGTTAAGTCCATGCCGCGTCGAGTTGCTGCGCTGCTTCGGCCTAAAGAATGCCCGACCGATGGTAGGAGGCATCCCGTGACGTTTTGCATCTCAGAGTATGTTGTAACCTACTGTGATCGTATCAGGCATTCACGATCCGTCTCAGCAACCATTATAAAAACAGTTGAAGAAACTGCAAATGTGAAGAATAAAGTACACCTAGGAGAAAGAAGAGCAACTGATGAAAGAAATACTACAGATATTTTAGCATCGATAGCTGAATGTGCGAGTGGAATCGGTGAAAGTCATCAATCAGGTTATTGTTCACCAAATGGTGTCTACGAAAACTGCTAATTATTGTGGCTTTTCTATGAAAGTACTGTATTCGGCTAAAGCATAGTTATCAAGCCATGGGCAAGTCAGTCTACAACACAGAATGTTTCAGCTGCCGTTCCCGATGCAACCCGCAATGCTATATCTGGGGCGAGATTTTCATATTTTCTCGCTCGCTACGCGCAAAATATCAGCCCTACAGAAAAAAAATGAACTGGAACTTTTTGTACGAAATTTATCGAAGTTAAAATTTTTACGGGACAGCGTTTTAGCTGTAAGCCACGGTTTTCAAGTTATTCAATAGAAACGCACAAATTTGACCTTCAATCACACCACCGTGCCCACGCTTACCCCTTACCAGTGAGGATTTCCAGTATCCAATTTTATTTTATGATGTTAAAATTCACAGTACATTTAGGTGAAATTTATACAGAAGTCAAGCCTACAATTTGTAAGTGCCCCACTAAGCCGTTGGATAATAAGACCTGTCAATGAAGACCGAAAAAGGTCGAATACGGGGAACAATACGTGCAGCCTCTAATTCGTGTACAGCGGTAGGAGCAAGTGCCACGAACAACGCCGGCCAGGGTGGCCGAGCGGCTCTAGACGCTACAGTCTGGAACCGCGCAACTGCTACGGTCGCAGGTTCGAATTCTGCCTCGGGCATGGATGTGTGTGATGTCCATAGTTTAGTTAGGTTTAAGTAGTTCTAAGTTCTAGGGGACTGATGACCAAACTAGTTAAGTCCCATAGTGCTCAGAGCCATTTTAGCCACGAACAACATACCGGTACTCGAAATCCTGACCGGTGGGCACTGAGTGTGGGAGTGGGGATTAGTCTGAGGATTACTTCTGTATGTTATTTTTGAGTAACTCGAAGATATGGCCTCTAGCGAATACGACCCTGTTCATTTTTTCTGTGCGACTAACTGTTCGCCCTTAATGAGTGAGAAAATATGATAATCTCGCGCGGTTTTTTTTTTTTTTGCATGATATAACATCAGCACGGGCAGCTTAACATCCCCGTATATGTGCTAACGGCAATCTTTGAAATCTGACATATTATAGACTGCCTGTGATATATGGAATGCTGAAATAATTAGATATTTATGAATGTAACTTATTTAATAATTTGCCTTTTTTTGGTGGAATGCCAGTTGTGTTTACTTAAGAAAGAAAAACAAGCATCCTCCGACCAGGCCTTGAAGGTCCAACTATACCGACCGACCGCCGTGTCATCCTCAGACCTTAGGCATCACCAGATGCAGATACGGAGGGGCATGGGGTCAGCACACCTCTCTGAAGGCCGTTGTCAGATTTCGTGACCGGAGCCGCTACTTCTCAATCAAGTAGCTCCTCGGTTGGCCTCACAAGAGCTGAGTGCATCCCACGTACCAACAGCACTCGGCAGATTCCGACGGTGATCTATCCAAATGCTAGCCTAGCCTAACAGCACTTAGCTTCCGTGACCTGATGGGAATCGCTGTTACCACCGTGGCAAAGAGAGGTATTTTAAATAATCTGACATTTACAAGATCCACAGAGACCATTATTGTAACAATTTCAGAGCAGTTCGCTAGGAGTTCAATTGTATCAGAGAGTCACTTTCCCTAAAATGGCATCTGCACATTATGATTATGAAAATTCTGTAGTTGACAGATGATTTTATAGATGCAAAGGACAGATCATTTTATAGATGCAATGAACAGGTGGTTTTATAGACGGTTACAGATAGTGAGAAATAATTCTTCAACAAACAGTTTTCTTTTAACAGATGATCGCTATGTAGGAAAAATAAGGAACGTGACTACGGCTCAGGTTGTGAAACCGGTTGATGAAGAAGTATAGTGTAATGAACTTTCAGGAAACATAGAAACTGATGCAGCCGTGGAATGAAATATGTAGTTCAATCAGACTTCATGTACCAGGTGTTGAGTTGTTCTACGTACTTCATGAGGTCCACTTTTCTACTGGCCATGGTTTTGAGACAGGATGATAAAGAGTTGTCTACTAGATACGCTAGTAAAAGGCGTCATCGTTTGGAGCTTTAACACAAAGCTGTAAATCCTGCGAGCAGGAGTTCTGTAGGAGAGGCGTAGTATCAAAACAGCTGATTTTATCCTGATTTTAATCCTCGATGCAAGGTTGACCTAATTGATTTTCAAACTCATCCAAATGGCAAACATTACCTAATTCTAGTATTTCAAGATCGCATGGCTACGTTTGTTGAATTTAAAGCTCTTAAATCAAAGAGACATGGGGAAGTAGTATACGATATATTCACTGTACTCGAAACTCGATCAGTTCTCCAGACAACGGCAGAGGGCATGCTAGTAAAGTTGTTCCTGATTTACAAGAGTACAGGTCCCAATTGAAAATCATACATGGGAAATCTCGACTCAGTCAAGGAAGCGTTGAAAGAACAAACCAGGAAGCGGCAAATATGTTGACAGAGACAGGAGCGAACAAAATAAACATCGGAGCATGGGTTTACGGTTTGTTCAGTTAACGTAAAAATGAGCATCACATTCCGCTACCAGGAGGCCGCCATTATGAGCCGCCATTATTTGGCTGCAAAATAAGGATTGAATTTAACACATCAGCTCTGCAGAAAGAGATTTTAAATGACTTTACGAGAGAACAAGAGAAGAGACTGTTGATTCATTGGAAAAAGCCGGCGAAAATGGAGATGTCTATGAAAATTCGCCAGAATCCCGCATTAAGCTCATTACACCTATGGCTTCAATATAGACTCAAGCATCTGAAATACAGAACTTCGTATGTTGTGTCTGTTCAGAACACACCAGTGTTCATTAAATGGACACTATATTCGTGTTATTGGCGGGCATACAAGTCAAGTAAGGGAAGAAGGATTTGGTGCGACACGCTTATTGCATACCACCTTTGCATTAACAACAATAAAATCTAGACTCAAATAAAAATCTAGAGTTTGCGGTGAATAAAATGAAAAGGCTTCTCGATTAAATGTTCCCATGAATTAAAAACGGATCTACAGTTCCTCCTCGAGTATTTCGTGAAAGGTCGTTGTAAGATTCGAGACATTTAAGGTGTCATGGTTGAGGTGACAAATGATGATTTTTATAAATTGGGTACCAGAGAAGCAATAAGCAATTCTAAAGCTGTTGTACGCA
This sequence comes from Schistocerca americana, assembly GCF_021461395.2. Classification (NCBI taxonomy): domain Eukaryota; kingdom Metazoa; phylum Arthropoda; class Insecta; order Orthoptera; family Acrididae; genus Schistocerca; species Schistocerca americana. Next base: position 564,615,397 of record NC_060124.1, read on the forward strand.
AGATCACTGTTCACATAATGCATGAAATATCAATGAAAGACCGAAGGTGTTCCTATGAACAAAGAACTATCTATCTGGTCAGCTGCAACTCAGCGATCTACCGGGACTTGACGAGGATTTTTGGAGTGCATTTCGAAAAATAGACGCCAAAACCCCCTTTAAATATTTACATGTTAAGGGTCGTTGCCTGTTTTAGTTGTCTTTATTCCGGATAGAAGCAGGAAATTTCGTGCAAACATTTTTTCACGTAAAAAATTAACACGTATTACAACACTGGACTTCCGGAGAATCCGGGTAGAAACTGTGTTAACTATAAGCAAATATGAACAACGTTTCAGTAAAATTACAAACCAGTAAGACTAAACATGAGAAATATATTTTTGCTGTGGAATGTTAACCTAGCTGAAAGAAACAAGCAAAGCAGTTGCATATAAACGATTGGAATTAGAGAACTCCCACGTGTGTGTACACTCAGGAGCGCCCCTAAATTACCCTGTTTACATATCCAGAGTGTATAAATTACTTCATCTAGTGGAAGAAGAGGAAATATAAAATACTCGGAAAACATCCGGGCTGAGAGGCCGTGGTCAATCTGTAAAACTTCTGCTTCCTGACGTTTCGTTGCCAACTGCGCGCAACATTTTCCGAGGTGAGGCAAAGACTGGCTGTTCCCGTTTATACAGAGCGCATAGAGGGCACCACCATACGTGACCTGAGGCCGACTGTAAGTCTATCTCTGCCTAACGTAATTATTCTCTACTGAAGGTAATCGATTGTCACATTGTTGGAACAAAGTCGACCGCCATAGCTTATCTAACTTTAAGTCTTCATCATTTCTATTAAAATTAGTGTGGTGTTTTTGAATCTCTATAGCTTCTCTATAGATACGTACATAATAATGTGATGTTTTATTTCATTATCACTGTCTTGAAAAACATGTTCCGCTACAGCTGATTTGTCAGTATTTCCTGGTTGACAGTTGCTTTTGTGTTCAGTTAAGCGGGTATTGACACTTCTTTTCATTGTTCCAATATAAACCTTAGCACAGCGTCACGGAATTTTATATACCCCATCCGTTGCTAAGGGCTTTCGAGCGTCTTTCGCTGATCTTAAACACTCATTGATCTTCTTGGTGGCTCTAATGATTGTTTCAACTTGCCCAGAACTTGCCCAATACCGTCCGTAATATTGCGAACAAATGGAAGAAAAACTTTCGCAGCTGACGGTTGTTGTTGCTAAACGTTGTCAGACACCTTCCTTCTGAGATGAAGCGCTCGATCAGTCTCATTGTCAGCGCATACATTTTTCTTAAAATCCGTTCGTAAATGGCCAGTTCATCTTTTAAATAAAATGGCTCACAGATCTTTTCGGCTTTGTCCACCAACGTTTTAATAACACCTCTCTTCTTCTTGGGATGATGGTTCGAATCCTTATAGAAGTAACGGTCGGTGTGTGTATCTTTTCTATACATTTTATGCCCGTTTAATTACAGATACATCCAAAATATTAAGTTGTCTACTACTCTCTTTCTCCATAGTAAATTGTATCTTTTGATTAGTACTGTAAAGATGCACCAAGAAACTATATCATTCCTAATCATCGTGATTCCATGCCACGAAAGTGTCATCTACAAGCCGATACCACGTCAAAGGACTTTTACTGGCAGTCTACAGTCCTGCTGTTCAAAAAAATTCCATGAATACATTAGCAACAGCTGGTGCCAGAGGGCTGCCCAAGGCCCTCCTTCGGTATGTTTGTAAAACTCATTATCTTACTGGAAATAAGTTGTGGACAGGCAATGTCGAAACAGAGCTACTATATCAGTGGGAAACATATTAGCTATGTATGAAAGAGCTTCTTCAACAGGAACCATGGTAAAAAGGGACACCACATCAAAATTAACAAGGATATCACCTGGGCTGATAGTAGTTCCATATTATCCTCGTCTCTGAAACTTGGTTGAAACCAAACATTTCTTCCGACGCTATCCGAATCACTGGGTACTCTCTGCTAAGGGCAGATCGTGAAACACGACGCGGGGGTGGTGTGGGTGCCTATATTCGCTCAGATCTGAGACCTACTATACTACGCACATCGGATGCAAAGGGCGAAGGAGAGGCAGAGTTCTTGTTTTTCGAAATAAATACATCAAATCAGAAACTGCTAATTGGAGTAATCTATAAACCTCCAAACGTCGGTGCTATGTCCTCCTTTCAGTCTGCCCTTTCCTCGCTCGTGACACTGTATGAACACATAATCATTATGGGCGACACAAACATCGACTTACAGTTAAAATCTCCCTCTGCAGAAAAACTTAGGAGACTGTTCCACTCCAATGATATGAGTTTAACACCGCTGGACTCAACTCATCACACGCCACACAGCCATACACTCATAGATATAATAGCAACAAAGCGACCAGATAAAATAATTCGCGCCAATCAGACATGCGCTCCAGGACTCTCTGCTCATGACGTGATTTTCTTAAATTACTCAGTACATACTACCAAAGAAAAATCTCACCTGGTAACCTACAGAAACCTAAAAAATGTTAACCATGACGCTCTTCAAAAGGATTGCTCAGACATCCCTTGGCATGATATAAGCAATGAACCGACTTTAGACGGAAAAATTCGGGAATTATGTCGCAAAATTATTGCACTGTATGATAAACATGCTCCTCAACGCACTGTCGAGGTAAAGAGAGCTCCCGCCCCGTGGCTCACCACTGCAATACGCCAGTTAATGAATGAACGTGATGCTGCACATAGAGCCTTCAAGCGTAACCCAACTCCCGAGGCGTACGAAGCTTATAGGAAACTCCGAAATAGAACCAAGCAAAGCGTGAGGAATGCCAAAATCAGACATGCTCGCTCTGTCATATGCGGCATATCAAAACCTGCTGCACTGTGGAAAAAGCTGCGCAGTTTCGGTATAGGGAAGCGAAGATCTGACGCTGTTTATCAAGCGTCTGCAGAAGAATTAAACGATTTCTTCTCAACAGCCGTAAACTGCCATGTAGCGACAAATTACCAGCCCCAAGATATCAATCTCTCGAGAGACAAGTTTTTCCTAAAACATGTCACTACCGGCACAGTACACAAGGCAATTATGAGAATCTCTTCCGAGGCAGTAGGAAATGATGGAGTGAGCATTGGCATGATTAAGAACGTCGTAAACACTATTACTCCAGTTATCACAGACATCTTCAACCTGTCTCTTGTCAGTAGTACATATCCTACTGAGTGGAAGCAAAGCTTAATTCAACCTATACCCAAGACTGACAACCCTAAGTCGCCAGGTGACTACAGGCCGATCAGCATACTTCCTGCAATATCTAAAGCCCTAGAATGCATCGTTCATGAACAGCTGACGGATTACCTCAAAACTCACAACATCCACGACAAATATCAGTCAGACTTTCGAAAGCACCATAGTACAGCAACTGCATTAATCAAAGCAACTGATGACATTAAACATGCTATGGACAGACGTGAAGCTACCATCCTAACACTGCTTGACTTTAGCAAGGCTTTTGATGCAGTTGACTTTGATATATTACTAATTAAAATGAAGCAGCTGAATTTCTCAAACAGCGCAATACACTGGTTCGACAGCTACCTCAAAAACGGAAGTCAACAAGTCATTTGTGGGTCGGAAAATTCATCATGGAAAAACGTGCGCTCTGGAGTTCCCCGAGGCTCCGTCCTTGGTCCATTACTCTTCTCACTGTACATTAATGATATTTCTTCAGTGATTCACTCCTGCAACTACCATCTATATGCCGACGACATCCAACTGTACATAAGTGCAAGCCCCAAGAACATTGCTGACGCAGTAGCGAGTATGAACGCAGATATTTGCTCTGTTTCTCGATGGGCACAGAACCTAGGTCTGAAACTAAACCTCAAGAAATCCCAGGTCATACTTATATCTCATCCAAAGTTAATCAGTCGGTACTTTCGCGAAACAGTCCCTCAAATACTCCTCAATGGTACCCAACTATCATACCAAAAACAGTAAAAGACCTTGGAATAATCTGGGATGAACACCTAAACTGGGAAGAACAAACAGTCACAGCTTGCCGGAAATCGCTCTCCTCCCTGCATGCAATTCAAAAATTTAGAAAAATATTTCCAACCCATGTTAAACAAAAATTTGTCCAAACACTAGTCTTGCCTAATCTTTACTACTGTGATGTAGTTCAACATGGCACAAATAATGAAAATTCGAGATGCCTCGAGCTAGTGATGAATGCTTGTGTTAGATACTTATGCAACATACGGTTGTATGATCATATCAGTCCTTCATACTCCCAGCTAGGTTGGATACGCCCACATAAGGCACGCGATCTCCACACGATGTGCTTACTTCATCGATTTCTTAGCCACTGGTGCCCCCAATACTTACCTTCTCACATTAAACACCTATCATCATTCCACAACCGCAATACCAGATCGGATACGTCTAGCATCTTGGCTGTACCTTTACATAACACAAAATCTTTCTCCGTGTCATTCTCCATCTCAGCCATACGACTATGGAACGTGCTCCCCTGTGATCTGCGTCTTATCCAAAACCACTCAACATTCAAGAGGGAACTTAAGACTTACATATTAGGGACGGTATAGCCACCATTGTTGTGCCCCCCCCTCCCTCATCTTTTTCTTTCTCCTCTCCATCATAGCTTCGAATTTTACCATTCTATTTCTCTTCCTCTAACCTATCTACCTCTTCTATATCTCTTTCACCCCATTCCATCGTCTTATGTCTCTGCTTGATGAGAATAACTCACAAGCTGCAAGAATATAACGAGAAAATTCCCAACTAGCAATAGGACTGACACTCATAAAAGAAAAATATGTTTACTTTCATATACATAGTCATTATTATTATTATTATTATCATTATCATTATTATTTTTATTTTTCTTGATTGTTATAATTATTTTTTGATTGTTATAATTATAATTGTACTACTTTTATAATCTCTATTTTTTTCTTTAACATTAATACTGTATAACATGTTATATGTCCTAATTTTCTGTAGACACTGAAATTTGTTGAATCTGAGTATGCCTGGTTAGGTGTAAGAGAGGGCCTGAAGGCCCTAATCTTGCCAGGTAAAATAAATGCATAAATAAATAAATAAAATGAATAAAATAATCTCCTTCAGCTTTTCGATAAAATGCATAGAACTTTTAATGTGACGATCAGTTTCAGCAATATGTGGTTGTAGCAGGGAAGCCAGATGTCTAGCCAACTCTTGAATAGGCGATCCAATAGCACTCACTATCTGTCTCACATAACAACAAATCAGATGTAGCGGAACATGTTTTTAAAGACAATGAACATGAAATAAAATTTATTATGCACGCATGTATGGATAAGCTATAGAATTTCAGAAGCACCACAATAATTTTAATAGAAAAGCGGAACGCTTTGATAAGATATGGCGGTCGATTTTGCACCAGTGATGCGATAACTGATTACCTGCAATCGAGAGTAATGACTTTAGTCAGAGGTAGACTTACAGTCGGCCCCACGTCACGCATGGTGGTGCGCTCTTAGCGCTCGATGTAAACGGAACCTCCACGACCTGGCAGCTCACCCTCTACCGCCGCCTTTCCTGGACCCCCCCCCCCCCTCCATCTCCAGAGAGTCAAAGCCAAGGCACATGCTCATCTCCGCCTCCTCAAACTTCTCTCTGGCCAAATGTGGGGCTTGGACCCCTCCACTATCCTCCACACTTATAAGTCCCTCATCCGCCCCATCTTTCGTTATGCCCACCCCACCTGGATATACACCCCTCCCACCTACTATAGGTTCCTTGAACGCCATACACTCCACCTCACCTATCACATCCGTCTCACATCCCCCATGCAGATCCTTTACAACTTGATTCCTTTCCCACACCTTCTCCTTTTCCTCGAATGGATACAGATCCTATACAACTCCTGCAAGCTTGATCCTCCCCACTCGCTTGTCTCTCCCATCCTCTCCCACCCCAACCCACTGCTGCACCCGCACTCTTGTGTCCCACCTGCTCTCCATCTTCACACTCTCCATACCCTTCCCCAAGGTGTCTTCTGCCAACTCCTCCTTCCTGATGATTCCCTAGTTCCCTCCATACGCCCCTCCTATCAGATCTAATCTTCCCCTTCTCTTCCTTCCCCCTTTTCCTCCAGAGCTCATTCCCACCTTCCTTTCTCCTTCCTCCCTTCCTCTCTCTGTTTCCAACTCCCTCCCTGTCCTACATCCCCTGGCTTCCCTCTCCCCTCACCTCACCCTCCCTTTCTCCCATTGGCTTCTTCCCTTCCTCCTACCCCACCTGCCTGTCTCCTCCCCCTATTGGCATCCCCCCCCCCTTGTCTTCAATGTTCTCAGCACCTAAGATCGTCGCCAGTGTGTTGTGCAACAGTGTTTTTCCTCGTTACTGTGCATCAGCATTCTCTTCAGTATGTTCCTTTGTTCAGTGAGCAACTGCCTGCCTTCATTTGTGTGCTCTGCCAACCTTGCTTGTGTGTCATGTGCTGTCCACCAACTGTTTTTAACATTCATGTCTATCTATTTTTATGTCTTCCTGTACGATTTCTGTTATTCTATTGGCGAAGAGTGGAGTCTGTAAGCCATTGCCGGTTCCCCTTTGTATCAAATGGATATACGTTAAAGGAAAAGAAAAGACCTGGCAGCCAGTCCTTGACTCACCTCAGAAGATGTTGCCCGCAGTTGGCAAAGAAACGTGAGAAAGAAGAAGTTTTACAGATCGACGACGGCCTCTCAGCCCGGAAGTTTTAACTAACGAATATGTCGTCCGTGAAAGCCTACACGTTACGATGCTGGGAAAAGGAAGCAATACAGCAATGTGAATCACATAGTAATGAAATCAGTAGTAAGTGCCAGGACACTAATGCGAAATGGCTGCAGGAAACATTTGAGGAGGTGAAAAAGATAATGGTGACTGATAGATCATCCTTAGCATACAGAACATTCAAAATTGATTTCTAAGAATTTCAAAGCAAAGGTTACAAAATCGAGAGTGCGAAGCCAGTGCCAAGTCAAGGCAAAATCTTGCTGCACTCTTGGAAAACCCAGTGGATTTAGGCCAAGTACTTATACCTTACGCTATGTGCGTGTACTTTATCCTTTCAGTAAGCGTTTAACATTTGTGCAGGGAGCATCATCTGCTTTACAGCTCTATTAGACTTGAGCGTTATCTGCTAGTTTGAAAGAAGAGAATAAATTAATCAAATTGGCTCCAGTATTGTTGAATACAGTATTGCATCCTTTAAATATTTTTTCATTCGCAGTGAGTATTTCTGATGAGAAGCATGTGTGAGAATTGCACTCATTTATCAAAGATCGATATTCAGAAGGGAACGCTGAATTTTTTGTTACGTGGAGAACGATTGTGCAGATTCCTTCTAAGACTGGTTGTCGTCTCCGAGATCCTTTGTAGGAACAAATCTGCCTTATTGTTGATGTATTTGTTACCTGACAAATTTTATCGAGTCCGTAACACACTACAAAAGAACTGAAAATCACCCACACAGTCTTTTAAACACAGTCGGAAATTAACATCTGATGCATGTCTTTCCTTGCTACATACAAATTAATTAATCATTTCATTTAACTGAACACGTTTTTATCACCAGCTACAAGTAGCCTATACGCTATTAGATAAGTTTCATGCAGATCATCTAGAGAGCAGACTGGTCACTGTAAATTGAAATGTGTGGTCCTTGTTATTATGTGACAGTAGAAAGGCCTGATACACACTAGTATTAGCATTTAGAGCACTTTCATGAACATGCAAGAATATCTCAGGAAGACTTATGTTTACTGCTCTACCCAGGAGGGCCCCAACTGTTTATTAAGATAAATAAATGTGTGAGATAAATGAAGAGCACCTGATGCCAGTGGCGATGAGTTCACCGCAAGTGTGAAAAACGTGGACATTAACTCATATTTACTCAGTCCGTTCACAGGCGTCTTAAAGCAGTTATCCGATTTAATATGTCCAACTGTCGATGAAGGATACAAATGTTTCAGAACATGATATCTGACGACTTTCGTTCCTAAGCAGTGCAAGTGAAATGGGAATTACACAGCTTCTGGAAACGGCAGTTGAGCATACTCGCGTCTGTGAGACACGTACATGAGTTAATGATATGGGAAAACAAAAATCAGTTCAAACGCCTGTCACATTTCGGAAAATATTTGCACGAACACAACAAGCTAGAACTGTCTGACAACATTCAGAACTGTAGGAGGAAATGCCGCACATTTTCAATCTAAATGTGGATTCCTATGTACTAATTTTTCCTTGATAGTTTTCCCTCCAGAATGCTGATTTTTCAGTGACACGTGACATAAAAGTTGTTTTTCTGAAATTGTATCGAGCTCTAGTACTGCACATGTGCTTTAAATTGAAGCAAGCAATCGTCCTGATGGTGTGCTATGGATGAGGTAATATTGCTAAAGAATATAGTTTTACCTCCCATCTAAATTCCTATGTAGCGAAATGTAACGATTGTGGGACACACAATATATTCTGATTTCCATTTTTGCGCCAAAAATTTCATACGACAAAATATACGATGGGTGGCTAGGAACTTCGCACCAACGCCTGAGCATAGCAAGGGATGTGATGTCGCTGGAGACAGTCACGCGACTTATTTCGCATGGCCCTCAGATAGGGATGTCAACGGGGACGCTGGTCCCACCCCAGGGCCGGAAATGACGTGACTGTAGTGTGCTTAATATTCTTTACACTTGCCAGAACAAAAACTGGCTGGCTGAGTTGCAGTTATATGTTTATATTTACCTTGCGAGCATGCAGACGAATAAATATTAGCTCAGAAGTTCCAGGAAACTGACCTTGCCAGAATTCCATATCTGTTCCAAAAGCACTCATTCTTCAGGCCACAAGTGACCCATCGGGACCATCCGACCGCCGTATCACCCTCAGTTGAGTATGCGGATGGGAGGGGCGTGTGGTCAGCACACCGCTCTCCCGGTCGTTATGATGGTTTTCTTTCACCGGAGCCGCTGCTATTCGGTCGGGTAGCTCCTCAATTTGCATCACGAGGCTGAGTGCACCACGAAAAATGGAAGCAGCGCATGGCGGCCCGGATGGTAACCCATCCAAATGCCATCTACGCCCGACAGCGCTTAACTTCGGGGATCTGATGGGAAGCGGTATATCGACTGCGGCAAGACCGTTGCCCAGAGCTGTTCCAAGTTGACATAAAATTCTGTTCTGCAAATTGAGTACGTTAGTGTTATCTATAGATACGGAACGAGTTAATTGAATAAATGTGTCCCAAAATGGTCACCGTTGCTGAATAACAACCAACATGCATTATGTGCAAAGTATCTCGTGTTCGAATCCACGTAAATTTCTGTTTTTTCACCATAAGACACACATTCTTCTTGGGCAACAATTTCTTGTCTCTGATGTTCTCCACTGTATTATAGGAAGCATATTTCAATGTGTGTAGCTTATTTGTCATAGAAGAAGCGACAGAATTTGGGCTGTAAGTCGTTTCTGGTGATAAATGATCTTCCTGGAGTAGAACACTTAAATTAAATGCCATCATTTGACATAATACGTTCTAATTATTCACACAGTTTCATTGTTATTACATGATGACTTACTGACAGTGTGTCTAGGCGAGTTTTGTCTGCAGGCACACCGTTCGTTCTACAACAGCCTAGGACAGTATGTGAGCAAGATCACATACCTGCACTACCTGCACTTAACTCTCGTGCCACGCATCATCGTCAACAGATGCTCTTGTGGAGGGAGAAATTTTTTTTGCGTCGGAGGCTGGCGCACGTGCACTGTGCCTCTTTTTGATACGCAAATTAATGTCTAACCGCGTGAAAAACGTTGTACGCGGTCGTCCGCCCAATATGTTAACTACCATTACAATTTTTTTTACGCGCTCAACAACGTAAGTATCCACATTTTTATTTAACTAAATTGTAGTCTAGAAGTACCTGCAAAATGGACTGAAACATGACGAGCTGGGGCTGACTGTTTTTCTGGGTTCATGAGAAGAGACAAAGATTTGTCAGTTAGGACTCTTGAAACTACCAGCTTCTTAGGGGCGAAAGACTTCATCCCTGCCTAACATCCATTTTGATCCGATATGATCGGATCTGGTGTCACTCATATAATCTTTTTAATCATAGGACATTGCGCTTATTCAGGTTTGGAGATAGTCGCAAATCTTTTAACAAGGCGCGAGTCAACTACAAGTCTGGCCCATTTCGTCACATTTTTTACGATGTCACCTCCAGCACACAATTTCATGACCAGTGAACCGCTTGATCAGACTAAATGCTCTATCTTCTTATATTACACCATTATATGGTAGCTTTGCTTCTGACAAATCCTTATCTATTTGGAACGATGTATTAAGATCTATGAATCTTCACCCCAGTCATCTGTTGTTCGGACGCTAGGTGATTCATCAAAATCATCCTACATAAAGTGCTGCAGGTTGATTGTAACTACCGGTGATAAACATTGGTTTAGAGGTTAGAACATCTCATCATTGCAAAATGGTACATATCTCGGCTCAAGTAGTCTTCTCAGAAGACAGTAGTTGACCTTCCGGATTGTGTCTAGGCTCCACACTATAGGAATGCTGCATATGTGACGCATTTGTGAAACAGATAGGACGAAGTAAAACGGCCAGTTCTCACTCTCGACAGTGGAATACGAAACCGATGACAACATAGGTTCGAGATCTGATATCGACATGGAAACATGCATCACGTTTTTGGGAGATTACAGAATTCTGGAGCGCTGACGAAGATTGTCGTTTACCGTGACCACAGATTCCATGTAGCTACATTGCGTGTCTCTGATTCCACATATCCATGATAGATTTATTGACATATGTGGCACCAGATGCCTACTCACAGTTCATGCAAATCCCGTAAATTGTGGCCTGACGGTGTGTGGGCGTGGAGCTAGCGCCCGATAGCACTCCAGATGTGTTTCATCACATTTAGATCAGAGAATTTTTGTGGCCAAAAGGTGAATATGAATCAATTTTTCACTCAGCAGCTGAGTGTGCGCTGCTACGATACTTCCTGGCAGATTAAAACTGTGTGCTGCACCGAGTCTCGAACTCGGGATCTTTGCCTTAAGCAAGTTGGGAAGGTAGGAGACGAGTTACCGGCGGATATCAAGCTGTGAGGATGGATCGTGAGTCGTGCTTGGTTAGCTCTGTCGGTTGATCACTTGCCTGCAAACGGAAAAGGTCTCTAGTTCTAGTCTCTATCGGGCACACAGTTTTGGTGCCAGGAAGTTTCATAAATTGTGAAGCTCCTCAAATTACTGCAGCACAATTCTGGCCATGTCATACTGGCCGTTATCCTGCCGGAAAATGCCGTCATTGTCAGGGAGGACATCAAGCATGAAGGGATGCAGGAGGTAGCTAAATAATTTTCTCGTAGCCCACAGCCGTCATGGTCCTTCGATTACTACCACAGTTCCCACGGAGACCTGAGTTAATGTTCCGCAGCTTGGATCTTTGGTGCGGTTGATTTTCCGACCAGCCATTCTCGTGGCTGACAGCGTACCCGGACACGGGCGTCGACACATTGTAACAAGAAAAGTAATTAGTCCGACCAGCGCTCACGTTTATATTCATCCACGGTGCAAACTCAATAACATCATGCCCACTGAAAACCCCATGTTCAAAAATGTGCATGAACTCCTGAACACTTGTGCTTGTACCAGCTTTGTACTCTGTTGTCATGTCTGCCAGAGATCGCCTCCTGTCCTGCTTTACAGAGCGTGGAAGGCTCCGAAGTCCATATTATGTGATTTGTGGATGTGAAACTTGTCGCATACTCCCGCTGTCACCATCTTCCAAACACCTTCCTTATGGTTACCAGCATGCAAACAGCCAACCAGCTTCCTCATTTCCGAGATACTCGTTCCTAGACACAAGGCCATGGCAGTCTGCCATTTGTCAAAGTTGCATATTCAGTGGATTTCCAGTATCGCCGCTAGAACGGTTTCCCATTCGTCTCTGCCCGCTTTCCTTACGACGTCAGGAACCGATAACATTACGAAGCTACATTCATTCTCGCGGTGGGGAGTCTTGATATTCTTTTGCTCATCAGTGTATTTCACTGCTGTCTATAGTGATCCCCAAGTAGATCAGCTGGTAATATAGTGATAGCAAAAGTTTCCTACATCCGTGTGAAGTTTCATTTATGGTACCAGAATAAAGCAAAAAAGAGGGTGCTCAGAGACAGTCTGAAAAACTCGTAAGGGCGTTTCAGGGTAGGCCGTGATTAGTGATCAGGAACAGTTTTTACGACAGAATTCGATACGTTTTGCTGTTTCTGAGTTAATTAGCACTGAAGTTAGAATATCACCCCGTTGGGCGTGTCCGCGAGATACAATTAATGGCTATAGTTCTCACAGAGTAGATGATAGCACACGAGACTGCTCACCCTTTGGCTCGGTTTCTGTTCTTACTACTGTCCCACGTAAAATTTTTGTATAGGTCTGTTGTTCGGTTTTACGAAACCAAATAGTCTCTAGTGGGCCTCTTCAACTCGCGCGCACGACGTTATTGACTAATATCAATGCGAATTAACTTGGATACAGCGCAATGTATCGAATTTATTACTTAACACTTATTTTCCAGCATATCGTGCCCTGCAACACCATTGCAAGATTTTCAGTCGGTTTCTGACCGCACTGTGTAAGCAGATAAAAAGAAAGTTGAAAGGTCCTTCGACGACATAGCGTCGTTAGACACACTAGTCAGATTGCATGGTTTTAATAATTTATTCACATGATCCCTTTCGAAATATTTAATTTGATTACTTAATGCCAGATGGTTCGTTAACAAGGATGATCAACAATGTTCTAAAGAACTACAGCAGATACACGTCTGGGACATGTTTTATTAGATTCACCAGACGAATAACAACAAATTAAATGGAAATCAGGCTTTACTTTAACCTCGTATAGTTTTGCGATGGCTTCATATTAGGGAAGTTGCTAATTTCAGGAAAAATTTTTAGTAGCCGTAACTAAACATTTGCGGACCTATGTTTATATGAACTTGTTTTTAGTTTTACTTGTTGAATAACATAGTAAAATGTTTGCATATCTTTGTAAATCACCCTATACATCCAGATATTTATGAATTACTTGGTAACTTACTCATCGTCACACATCAGGATACGGGAGCGCAGCCGCAGATAGTTCCTAGTGTTGCATTCGACGCAATTAGCCACGTAATTTGACAGTGAAACTGAATGTCTAGCAACTGATGTTAATAAATAATTTAAAAAGTTCTAGTAATATCTGTGAAAAGACTTATTAAATGTATTCCTAAACTACTTCATCCACGAACACAAATATATCAAATGGTTCAAATAGCTCTGAGCACTGTGGGACTTAACATCTGAGGTCATGAGTCCCCTAGAACATAGAACTACTTAAACCTAACTAACCTAAACACATCACACACATCCATGCCCAAGGCAGGACTCGAACCTGCGAACGTACCGGTCGAGCGGTTCCAGGCTGTAGCACCTAGAACCGCTCGGCCACTCCAGCCGGCGCACTATCGCTCAGATATTTCCTGTTATTTCGTTACAATTCAGATGCCTAATCGTTGACGAACACTAGCTGCATTCTATCGGTTGTGTAAAATGTAGGGTATTTATATAAAATTCTATTGAGCTAAAAGTGCTACCGCAGGCAACGCGCAGCGGAGAGTGTGAGTGAATGTTGTTCCGTGTGTCGGGCGGTTTCGGTATTGACTGCTACCAGCGTCGTTTTACCTGCGGCATTGCAATGCAAATTGCGATACGTGTTATGTGACAGTTCGAGGGCGAATGCATAAATCACATTTACGTATAAACGTCCGAGACTCATCAACGATTTGTTAATCTCTGTAGCGACACGTTTAACAGACCTCGTCAACTGCGGCCATTTTGAGTTGACATGTGCTGCACAGCGGAAAGGCAGATACGTTGGGAAATTTCCAGATTTAGCGCTATATTTTATGTCTGTGATTGCCAAGTCGATAGTATTTGACTGAAACATAGCAAATGAAGGGCGACAGGTTTTTTCATCGAGATTTTTGAAGACGAATGAGCCTTTCATCTGGTATGCAGTGTAGAATGGATTTAGCTGTGGTCTACACTGACATCTACAGCCATAGTTTGCAGGCTGTTATGAAGTGCATGACAGAGGGAACCTCCCGCTGTCCATTAATAACTCTTCTTCCCCCTCCATTCACGTAAGGTATGCGAAAAGTGCGCCTATTAGAATGAACCTTTGCACGCTGCAGTCAGTAAAATCTTTTCCTCACAATCTCTGCGAGACTTAGGGCGTTCTAGTACGTACAGTCCTAAATTCATCTCTTACAGCCAGTTCAAAGTGGTATTTGCCATGGCGCTTTGTAACCACCTTCAAGCAACTGCTTATTCAGTTTTGTCAGTATGTTTGTGACGCTCTCCCATGGCTCGAACAAGCCTGCGACGGTTCCTGCTGTCCTTCTTGGTATTCGTTCATTCGTTCATTCGTTCATTAACCTTAACTTCTGTTAGTCCATTTAGGTGCCGGTTACACACACTTGATTGATATTGTAAGGTATGTCATACGAATGTTTAGTGAGTGATCTCTTTCTACACTAATTTCCTAGTCTTCAAACATTTACATCCACATCTACATCTACGTACATACTCTAAAACCCACCGGTGCAGCGAGAACGAGTGAGAAACGACTGTCTAAAGGCCTCCCTACTAACCCTAATTTCTCGCACCTCATCTTCTTGGCCTTTTATCGTAATGTGCGTTAGTGGCAGTAAAATCGTTCTGCAGTCGGACTCAAATGCCGGTTCTCTACATTTACTCAATAGTGCCTAGAAGAAAAAGCATCATCTTCTCGCCAGATGTTTTCCATTTGAGTTCAAGAAGCCCCTCCGTAACACTCGCTTGGTGATCGAACGTACCGGTAACAGTTTTAGCACCTTCCTCTCGCCTGTATTGGTGTCTTCCTTAAGTCTGATCTCACGTGGATCCGAAACAATCGAACAGTACTCAAGAACAGGTCGCAATAGTGTTATATACGCCGTCTCCTTTATGAATGAGCTACACTTCCCAAAATTCTCCAAGAAACCGAAGTCGAGCATTCGCCTTCCATGCTACCAACCTGACGTGCTCATTCCATTTCATATCGCTTCGCATCTTTACATCTAGATATTTGATCAACGTAACTGTGTCAAGCTGCACCCTACTAGTGCTTTATTCGAACGTTACAGGAGTGTCTTTTCCAATTCATCCACATTGACTTACATTTTTCTACATTTACAGCAAACTGTCATTCATCACACCACCTAGAAATTTTGTGCTCCTAAACATGTCTGTAAGGTCTTTTATTAATACGGAGACTAAACACGATTCTATCTAACTTTCGTGGGGCAGACGTATCGACGAGTGACTGGATAAAAGCCCTTGGTCCTGCTTAATAATGTTACGTATGACCAGAAGTTTTTCGAGTTCTCGGCAAGGTCTTTCACGGTGGAAATTATACTCCACGTGCTTTGCTTTTCATACGAACGCAGTAATTTACTGTCAACATTTGCGCACTCTTTTTAGAACCAAGCGTGCACAACCTCTACTTCCTCGTCATCTTCCGAATTTCATTATTAAACCACCAGTGAATTAGCGTCAGCCACCAGTTTTGCGTACAATTGAGCCTACGTTACCGTCCGATTTTAGGTCCTTAGAAAATGTTACACCCAGGTAATTCTACAAGTTGACTAATTCCAAATGTGAATGATTAGGTATTACTCATTAGGTATTACTTGTATTTCTTTTGTGAACTGCACAATTCAGCCTCTTAGAAAATTTAAAGCAAGTTTCCAGTCTTGGCACCACTTTTAAATTACATCAGGACCAGGCTGAATGTTTGAGGACCTATTTTTGAGCTAGCACATCACTGTAGATAATCACGCCACTCACGAGAAGATTGGGAAGGAGGAGCTACGTGATTACGTTGCTATGATTTGAGCTAACTTCAGTTTTGCTTTGAAAGAATACGAAAGCGAAATAAGAGCGCATTCTGCGTATTTTCATAAGGATCCCTGCTGAAATGACCCTCTGCCCGGAAAACGTACGGAACGTTTCGAAATGAGTGCACAACATACGGGCCACGAAATATGAAAAGCAAATACAAATATAGCAATAAGTAGCAGAAATGAAAATAACGAATTGCTGAACATCAAAATTATTAGCGACGTAGGAACGGAAGAAGTGAACAAAAAAGTTCTTGAATAGTACGATCGCCGATGGACTGTCACAGGCCGAAGAAGATTTTCTCAATAAAGGAGCTACTGAGCGAGCTAGAGCATTGTGGAGGACAACGCTTCAAATCCCCGTTCGGTCACCCAGATTTAGGATTTCGTAGCTTACCTAAATCGCTCTGAAGAGAGCACTGCCATTTCTTTCCCCATCCCTTCATAATCAGAGCATGTGCTCCGTCTCTGATCACCTCGATATCGACGGAACATTAAATTCCGTTCCTTCCACAAAAGAGCTCTGCTGGTATGGAATTCTGATACGGAATTGAGGAACACGATCTTTAAATATAAAGCCGGCCGCGGTGGTCTAGCGGTTCTAGGCGCGCAGTCCGGAACCGCGCGACTGCTACGGTCGCAGGTTCGAATCCTACCTCGGGCATGGATGTGTGTGATGTCCTTAGGTTAGTTAGGTATAAGTAGTTCTAAGTTCTAGGGGACTGATGACCACAGTAGTTAAGTCCCATAGTGCTCAGAGCCATTTGAACCATTTTAAACATAAAGGCTGTAAATTCAACCAAATACTTGGGGATTACAATTACGAATAACTTCAGTTGGGACGTTCGCATTGATATGTTGTGGCTAAACCAAACCAAAGACTGCGATTTATTGGAAAAAGGCTTAAAATGCAACAGATCGACTAAAGAGACTGCGTACACCACGCTTGTACGCCCTCTTTTGGAATATTGCTGTGCGGTGTGGGATCAGCACCAGATTTGACTGGCAGAGGACGTCGAAATAGTTCAACGAAATCATCGCGAAATCGGGGAGAGAATGCAACTGATATGATGTGATAATTAGGATGGCAGTCATTAAAACAAAGGCGTTTTTCGTTGCCTCGTAATCTTCTCGTGAAATTTCAGTCACCAGCTTTCTCCTCCGAATGGGATAATATTCAGTTGCCTTCTATTCACATAGCGAGAAATGATCAGCATGATAAAATAAGAGAAGTCAGAGCTGGCACTGAAAGATTTAAGTGCTCGTTTTTCCCACGCGCTTTTAGACGGTCGCGTCGTAGAGAAATACACTGAATGTGATTCGATGAACCCTCTGCCACGCACTTATTTGTGAATCGCAGAGTAATCATATACATGTAGAAATTGGTGTAAAGTCTGCTCCTGGACACAGACTTGTCTGAAGTGAAAGGTAAGGTGAAACTTGAACTGTTTCACAGGCTGTACTGTCGATCAATGCTGGAAATGAAGTATACCGATGACATACGAAATGAAATATTAAACAGAGTAAGTTAAGAAAGGAAACTGTGGAAATCTCTTACAAACCAACGGGCCAATTTAGTGGTGCATCCGCTACAGCGTCTGGGAAGCATTAACTTGGCGATGGAAGGAGCAGTAGAGGGCAAAAGACATTGTGATGATGAAGGTGATTTAATTGTTTTCTCGATCTCAAGTAAACGTATTAGAGGGAGTGAAAAAGCATACGGAATTATAAAGATTGCTGTATGAGGAATGGTCACTATTCAGGATATGACAGGAACAATCATTCGAAACAAATACTCTAGTACACAGAGGCTCTAAAATGAAAACCTTAAGAGCCACGAGCATTTCTTCGTCTTTGATACTGTGAAACAGATCTCTGCTAATGAAAGATCTTTGTTTTCCATATTTTCAGAAGTCGTGGCGTGCACCAAAACGAGAAAAAGTTTTCCAGTAAACATGGGCTCTAAAGTGGGCACCTTAAGAGCTATGAACACGAACGCTTTTCCATCTTCCCCACTGCAAAACACATCTGTTCTACTGAACAAGTACCCATAGTAAATATGGAATGCATTTTAGATCCACTTTTTACTAGACAACTTTTTCTTGCTTTGGTACGTAATATTTCCTCCTAAAATAAGAAAAGCTAAGAAATTCCACTAGAAGAGATTAATTTCACAGTATCAAATATGAAGAAGTTCTCAGATGTCTTAATGTATGGATTTTGGAGCTCATGATTCCTAGAATTTCTTGCTTCGAATGATCATTCCTGCGTTATCCCTGAAAACTGACCATTCCTCCTAGCACATCATGTACAAGTATAGGATGTCCTATTTTGTAGTTACGCATTTACATCTAGATCCACATGGATACTTAAGTGCCTGGCAGAAGCTTCAGCGATCCATTTTCACAGTAATTCTCTATTATTTCAATCTGGAACAGCGCGCGGTAAAAAGAACACCTATGTATTTCCGTGCAAGCTCTGGTTTCCCTTACTTTGTTGTGATAATCGTTTCTTCCTATGAACGCTGGCGTTATCAAAATATGTTCGCATTCGGAGGAGAAAGTTGATGATTGAAATTTCGTGAGAAGATTCTGCCACAACGAAAAACGCCTTTGTTTCAATGATGCCCACCACAAATCCTGTATCATGTTCGTGACACCCTCTCCTCCATTTCCGGATAATACAAAACGTGCTGCTCTTCTTTGAACTTTCTCAACGTACTCCATTAATCCAATCTGGTAAGGATCCCAGACCGCGGAGGAGAACTCCAAAAGAGAAAGTACAAGCGTAGTGTAGGCAGTCTCCATAGAAGATCTGTTACATTTTCTAAGTGTTCTACCAATAAAACAGTCTTTGGTTTGACATCCCCACAACATTCTCTATATGTTCTTTTCGATTTAAGTTGTTTGTAATTGTATATCCTAGGAATTAATTGAACGATTTGACTGATTTATCGTTAACCCAAGTTTAACGGATTCCTTTTGGCACTCATACGGATGATCTCACACTTTTCATTATGTTGAGTCAATTGCTAATTTTCGCATTACACAGGTATCTCTTTTAAATCGCTTTGTCGTTTGTTTCGATTTTCTGATTGCTCTATTATACGATACAATACAGCATCATCTCCAAACACCCTAACACGGCTGCTCAGATTGTCTCCTAAGTCGTTTATATAGATAAGGAACAGTAGAAAGATATCGTCAGCAGACACAGATGAGAGGCAGGTATGGAAGTCAGCAGTAAACGGGTCGAAAGTCAACTGAAAACGAAGCGAAGGATGCGAGTTAGTGCTTTAGAAATCAATTTCCCAGAACAATAATCTACCTTCTCAAGCAATGCGTCAGCGAAATCAATTTCAACTCAAGACACCAGGAACAAATGTGGAAAAATATGCGAAAGAACCAGCTCCCTCTCTAACAGTAGGATATCGTTGGTCACTGGAACAACCAACGTTCTCAATCTACTGGACTGAAAGAAGAGTGGTAAATGCAAGTCATTCCACTCTTTCATGAAGAGTTTGTCGAACTGATGCACATCACTACGAGTCCATACCGGTGACGCCAATCTGTCATCGAATTATAGAACATATTTTGAGCTCACGCATCACGATGTTTCTGGAGAAAGGAAAGTTCCTCTATAAAAAGCACTATGACTTGCGTAAACAGAGGTCTTGCGAACACAGCTTGGTTCGTTCATGGAATGCAGAACGCCGTGCACGAAGACTGTGACTGATACCGCGTTACGCGATATCTAGAAGAGATTTGATACATTTTCTAACTATTATTTAGGGAACAAAATACAATCTTACAGTCTACGGGACCTTATTTGTGGTAGTATTTAGTACTTTGTAGCTGATATAACTTATCGCGTTACTTTAACGGGATGAAATCGCTAGACGAAAAAGATAACTTCTAGAGCACCCAAGGAAGTGTTGTAGAACCCAAAATATCTATAAATGATTTATTACATAACGTCGGAAGATCTGTGAGCGTGTTTTCAGGCAACACTGTTATTTCGAAGAAGGTTGTAAATCCAGGAGACTGTAGCGGAATTCGGGAAGAAAATGTGTAGGATCAATGAATGGTGCAGTGCTTGAACGTGAACGTAAATACATGTAAGTTATTATGCGTAAATGAGCTAAGTGAAATTTTTGGAAAAATGTAAAAAGCGCAAAATATCGAGTAGTAACCATCCAGTAGGTCCTAAAGAGGAATGGCCACATTAAACCAGTTGTAGGAAATTCAGACGCAATACTACGATTAACCGGAGAAGTCTTCATCATATGTAGGCCTAATTCATCCACGTAAGAAGCGGCTTGCTGAACACTTGTTCTACCCTTAACTGACTACTGATCATAAGTCTGTGACCCCTATGAAGCGGAGTTAACAGAAGAGCGGCACGTTTAGTGACAGGATCGCTTAGAAAGAGCGGGAGCGTTGCGGAGTCGCTCAAAAACCTTCACTGCCAGACGCTATGGGAGATGTGTTGTGTATCTCGGAGAAGGTCACTGTTGAAATTTTGAAAGCATACAATCGATAAAGTCTTGGGCAACTTACACCTCCTACAATATATGTCTCTCTAAATGTCCACGAGACAAACGTCATAAAAAGCTAGACTCATACGGAAATATATTGATAGTCGCTCTTCCCACGCAGCATTCGCGAATGGAACCGAGAAGGGGATACATGATGGTTGTATCAACGATATTCCTGCCACATACCGTAAGGTAGCTTGCGGGATGAAGATGTAACTGTAGATTTAGGTGTAAATGTAGACTACTGACTATATTCTTTTTGATCAGCGGTTTCCGAAGCGGCACCTGATATCGTGAGTGAAACAGCTTCTAAATTTTCACACAGTGCCTAGCACCACTCAGGATGGAAGTATTTTAAATGCATCATGAGAGTTCTGATGCCATGTCAGAAAGCACTGTATGATATGCGTCCTTGCCGGCCGCAGTGGCGGAACGGTTCTAGGCGCTTCAATCTGGAACCGCGCGACCCCTGCCGTCGCAGGTTCGAATTCTGCCTCGGGCATGGATGTGTGTGATGTACTTAGGTTAGCTAGGTTTAAGTAGTTCTAAGTTCTAGGGGACTGATGACCTCAGATGTATAGTCCTATAGTGCTCAAAGCCATTTGAACCACCTGAATATGCGTCCGTCTAACTCGAAATATTGTGAGAGCGTGTGCAGAGAGCTTGTTTTCTTGGTTACAAGAAATCACCGATGTGTAGATCGGGATTCATATGTGTACTCGACGATATCTCAAGATGTAAGCATGTTTGTATATGGGATGCTACGGTGGGTAGATACGTTCTCACTGTGAAAGACACTTATACACTTCTAGTACACGGACATTTTTTTGTTGTATGCAGGTCGTAATAAGGGGGCTTCTATCCTTGTATTTATTTACTGTATTCCACTTACTTTATGACAACACTGGAACATTTCGTATAAAGTTACATTTATCTCAAACGTTACGATTACTTTTTGTTTTTTCTTCAATTCTGCATATTGAACAAAGTTTACAATTTCTATGACACTATTATTCTTACATTTAATTGCTTGTGGTACTATCGCTCAAACATTGAACTGGCTTCTTATATGCTACTCTACAAGAAGTTTTCCTCTGAAATCTTTTCCATCATCAGTCGGGTGTTCCTTTACACTGGAACTACAAAAGAGCAACAGATTTCCATAATTTCTATTTGTTTTGACTGATTTTTCAGTTGTCTTTTTCACTTACCCCTATTCAACAGCACATAATACAACTACTGCTTCTGCCACATTGAATTTCAACTGCTGTTACCACTATCTCCATTTCTACAGCAGTTATTACAACTGACAATTAGAAACACTAAAACTATTACTAATTCTACTACGATTACTTACGAAAACCTTAAGGTCATTGACTCTTAAAGAATTGATAAGCAGCATATTGCCTTGGGTACCTTCACTGTTTCTATATATGCGGTGTCTGTTCGTTCGGACATGTCCGATAGAACAGACACCACTTTGATCCAGCAGCCACTAAGAATTAAGACTGGAGACACTGGCTCCGAGCGTACATTGACTTAAACGAACGGTGTTGGGTTATGTTGTTTGTGGGAAGAGACCAAACTGCGAGGTCATCGGCCTCTTCGGATCAGGGAAGGACGGGGAAGGAAGTCGGCCGTGCCCTTTCAGAGGAACCATCCCGGCATTTGCCTGGGGCGATTCAGGGAAATCACGGGAAACCTAAATCAGGATGGCCGGACGCGGGATTGAGCCGTCGTCCTCCGGGATGCGAGTCCAGTGTGCTAACCACTGCGCCACCTCGCTCGGTTGGTTGGTTGTTTCGGGGAAGGAGACCAGACAGCGAGGTCATCGGTCTCATCGGATTAGGGAAGGACGGGGAAGGAAGTCGGGCGTGCCCTTTGAAAGGAACCATCCCGGCATATGCCTGGAGCGATTTAGGGAAATCACGGAGAACCTAAATCAGGATGGCCGGACGCGGGATTGAACCGTCGTCCTCCCGAATTAGAGTCCAGTGTCTAACCACTGCGCCACCTCGCTCGGTCCACCTCGCTCGGTCAAACGAATGGTGTCTTCACTATTGATGCATACCAGCCTCGAATTCTATCGAGAATCGGCGAAAGGCAGCGAGTAATGAGGATAACGGGGCGCGATTAATGAGGAAGACAGGCATGGGGCGCTACATGCGTAGTGCTTAAATATGTTGAGAATTTGGGTCTGACGGGAGGCTTGCTAGGTTATGCAGTGAAGATGGGATGACCATTGTGACCGAATGCCGCTGTTCCGCTTCGAGCGACGAACGGAAATGGTCTTGTTTATTTCACCTGCCGCAGCGTCGCCTGTGTGAAGTTTTCCGCGTTCTGTCTCCCGAGTGAGTCGTAGCGCCTCCGCTCCGCCTTACAGTCTGTTTAGTGTTCGTTTTCTTACAGCGGCGTCGGCCTCTCCGCTATGGATACTATGGTTTCCACGTTTATTCCACGAAAAGTACTGTGAGCTTTACTTTCGATAAAACAACGCGACACGTGCAGCCGGGGTCTCTAGAAATCCACGACTGGCTTGTCGATACATTTCAGGTGAACTCTGATCAGGTCCACACAGCTCATTTTCATGCGGATAAGTACTTCTTTTACGTGAAATTTGTGGATCCAATTCACGTTGAAAGATAACTGTCGCGACATGGTTCTGAAGTCCCGTTCAGGCATCGCGATAATTCCGGTAGTAAGGTGTCACTCGCAGATGCTAAAATTGACTATACCAATGTTGGAGTGTTCAACCTGCCATCGGAGTAGAAGATAACTTTCTAAATGACATATTGACTCCTTATGGCAAAGTGAAAAACGTCCGTCGTGAACGCTGGTCTACTCAACACAGATTACAGTGTTATAGTGAAATTCGTTACGTGGAAATGCATGCCAAACGCAATATTCCATCATATTTACAAGTGTGTGGCTACCGCGTTCGTGTCACGTATACTGGCCAAGAAATAACCTGCTTCCTGTGTAACGAAAGTGGACACGTACGATTTAATTGCCTGCGGAGGGTTTTTGTATTAAAGCCATCATTAGCGCAGCGTCGCAAATTGACGGTTGCTGATCTTGTCGCTTCCACTACCGCCGTCGGATCTACTTCTGCTTCGGGTCATAGTGAACAAAAACTCAATTCTGAAAATCGTGTCAATGAATTTCCGCCCTTACCTCCGCGACAGGTTCAGAATGCTATGGCCCCAAGAGCAGAAGCTGTAACGGTTACAAACAAGCGACGTCGCACTCAAGATGGTGCTGGTGAGTATTTGGCTGTGCCTTCTGCGTCAAACTCCTCCGTGTCAATTGTCCTCCCTGCTGCTCTCGATGCTACGGTGCCTCCCGTCCGTAGTACGATGAGTGGCGAAGACGTTATCTCCAGCATCCCTCCTGCTCGCCAAGTGGCTCTTTCTGAGCTGTCTGTGTCCTCCGTTACAGTCTGAGACGATGCAATGTCCTCCTGCTCCTTCGTCTTCAGACGCCGAAGGTTTCCTGAATTTGTCACCTACAGCAACTCCCGAGGAGAATAAAATTACCGAAAAAGTACCAACTGTTGCATTGGCAGTTCCTCATAATGCTTCCGCCTTAGTGATTGGAATTGCATTACATGATCTCTGTTCTGGGGGGCAGGAGGCTGTGTCTCTGACCCCTCCACACTTCCGACTGCAGAGGCCGCTGTGGTGTCACCGCCAGACACCACACTTGCTAGGTGGTAGATTAAATCGGCCGCGGTCCATTTAGTACATGTCGGACCCGCGTGTCGCCACTGTGTGATCGCAGACCTAGCGCCACCACAAGGCAGGTCTCGTGATACGAACGAGCACTCGCCCCAGTTGTACGGACGACCTAGCTAGCGACTAGATGTACGAAGCCTTTCTCTCTCATTAGCCGAGAGACAGAATAGCCTTCAGCTGAGTTAATGGCTACGAACTAGCAAGGCGCCATTAGCCTTACAGTGATTGTAATTAAAGTCTCCTGTGTATCGTCAAGAGCGATGTACCACAATGATTGATTAAAGATAAGTATTAATCCAGCTACGTACTTTTCTTCATACCATTAATTACGTAGCCTGTTCCAGTACTTCACGCCCGTCTGCGTTAGTCTAGCGTGCATTTTCAGCCATCTCGATCGACAAGGTGTTGGCCCAGCTGCCGACACAGCAGCCGCCATGCCACGTAGCCGACAGAAACAGCGTATACAAACTGACTGTGCGGTGACATGTAATAAATCTAAGAAAGAAGGTTGCGATGTCAGGGGTTCTGGTCCCACGATGTCTGATTCCTCTGTGGATTCCGCAATGGACCTTGACTCTCAGCTGGCTGCCTAATTCTGCTCGGACACTTCCCGTACAGCACCATATAGCTGTGATCTTTTCCTTAACTGTTAATCGTGTGGAATCAGAATTGCGATTGGTTTCGCCGCTTCAGTTCATTAATGATTCATATGCGGACATAGTTTGCTAAACAGCAGGTATTATTTAGCCATTTTTCCTTAGCTGTTTTTCGTGTGATCTTTAATGTAGTACCCGAATTTTCTACGGGGACCGCCTTATTTTTTGCGAAGGTATTTCTATTACCGAGGTGGATCGTTCGCGTTTTTATAAGGAGGATGTTGTTTATCTGTTGCGTAAGAGTCCCTACGGGTATTCTGGTGGGTGGTGATCTTAATTGCGTGTTGCGTCCTGTAGATCAATCTCCAAATTTTAATTTCTGTCGCATATTAGATGAATTTCTCAGTTCCTTACGCCCGCAAGACGTCTGGACGTGTAAATACCCGAAGTTAGTTAAACTTACCCACTTAACTGCGACTTCTAGTAGCAGGTTAGACAGGTTTTACTTATGGGATTGTCTGCGCAATGGTCTTCTTAATGTTGAAGTCATCCCATCTTCCTTTACGGGTCACTGTGCTGTGACTACAGTCCTCAATCTAGAACGTCAACCAGTCAAATTATTTCGCACTCCGTGGACGTTAAACGTCGCTCACCTAGCCGACCAATCTCTCGACGATGTGATGCGAGCCGTGTGGGAGCGTACTCTCCGGTCCACTGGGAAGTACTCTTCCCGCCTAGACTGGTGGGCACAGCTGGAAAAACCGAGGCTCAGGGAAACTTTGATACTTTTCTCAGCCGCCAAGCGCGAGACCGTCAGAGAACTTAGAAATATTACTATTCCATCCTGCGTGAACTTTATGATGCTGCGGATCATTCCCCTCTGTGAATTGCGGATGTTAGGCGCTTAAAGGCAAAATTGATGACCTTAAGACAATACAAATGGAAGCGTCGAAAATGCGATCCAAGCCACGATCATCGGTGACGGAAGAAATGACTTACTTATATCATTTCCTTCGGCATCAGACCCGTCGCCGAAGCGTTTGTATTCATTCTGTCACGACAAATAATGTGCTGACCTCGTTCAAAGTGGGAAAAATTGTTTTAATCCCGAAACGCCCTGGACCGGCTTCCCATGATAGCTTTCGTCCAATTATTTTGTGAAACTTTGATTATAAGAATGGCGAGGGCAGTTAATAGTACGATATCGGCTCTGATGGAAGTTGTTGTTGCAAAACATCAAACCTGCGTACCTGGTCGTACCATTCTTACCCCTATAGTCGAGTGTCGTCACGTGGTTTCGGTTGCTGCTGTAATGTCCGTCCCTTGTGCCCTTGCTTTCCTAGACTTTGAAAAATAATGTGATCGTGTTAATCACGACTTCTTGCTTCGGATTCTGGAGGCAGCTAGTTTCACTTTTGACACACGGCGAGTTTTCGGGGATTTCAGCCTCGCTGGTTGTTAATGGCCAACTGACACCCCCATAATTATCTGTTGGGGAGTGCCTCAAGGGAGCCCGCTGTCTATGATTTCGTTTGTGTTGTCTCTGGAGCCCCTACATCGGATGCTTAGCATCCCAGCTGACAGGCTGGACGCTTTCCGGCAGGCCTATAGCTGTTTGTGAATACGCGGATGACGTGATGGTTCTATTCCGTAATTCTGCGGAGATTCTTCGACTGAAGGCTGTAATCGATGATTATTGTCGGAGTTCAGGTGTATTACTAAATGAAGATAAATGCAGGCTTCATACTTGGCGAGGTTATGATTAGGCCGTTGTTCCATGGGTTACTGTAGTGGATCGGCATACGTCTCTCAGTATCATTATTTATCGTTGTCCACTCAAAATGGAAACGTTCACCTGGAAGTCTGTTGCGGAAAAAATTCAGGGAGCGATACTAGAACATGAAAAGTGTTCTCTTACTCTGCTCCAGAAAGTCCGAATTTCGGATACGTACGTCTTATGCAAAGCTTATTACGTGGCCCAAGCTTATCTCTTCCCCTCGATAATGGAAAAGAAACTACAGCAATTTTCTGGTCGTTTCTTATGGAAAAGACATATCTTTCGCTTACGGTATGACGGTATGAGGTGGTCACGAAGCCTCATTCTTTTGGTGAGGGTGGATGGCTTGGAGGGGATGGGCCTGGCTGACATACGAAGGAAGACGCAGATGTTATATGTGCGACGTATTGTTTTGATGGTGACTCCAGAAACTCACACATTCAGGTCTCGATTATTTCGCTGTGACCACACTGCTGGTCTAGAACCCCTTGTTGATGTTGGTCGCATAAATTGTAAGTTAAAACACGCTCGTGACTTCTATCTTGCGGTGAGCTATTCAGGGACTGACAGTTTGTCTCCACCGTCCTCACTATGCAATTCTTACAGACTCGTTGGAAAGCAGTCCCCTGTTCGAACCTCTCTAATAGAGAATCGCTGCAAAAAACTGGACAACAGTTTGGTGTCTTCCGATTTGGCCGACGTTCGTAGCGCCCACGTGGTATAAGGCAGTAAATAACTTGATTCCAACGAACGAGCGACTTTTCCGTGTTGGGCTTAGCGATATGGATTACGTAGTTCGTTGTATGTCTACAGGTACGACACGACATCGCTTTACTTGTGGAGGTCGTATGGCAAAATGGTCTTGGATTAGGACAAAGTTGGCCTTCCTTACTCGATCTTCTGAGGCTGTATACACTCGGACATCTTTTTGCGCCCAGATTCTTCCTTCTTTCCACAGTCGAAAGCCCATACCGTAATGTGGTTCCTGTGACAGTCTGCTCATTACCTAGTAGAAGGCGACGGTGAGGGTCACATGAACTTTCTGTAGCACATGATCACTGCCTATTGGACATGCTTGCGAATGCCTCTAGATCAACGCCTCTTCGTCAACATGTTGAATCTTGTTTTCCGTCGGCAAGGTGTTGGATAATAGGATAATTTCATTTTTCTGATGATAGCTGTTTTTCTTTCTTAAGTATGTTCCCTTCTGATTTGCTTCGGCTTGTTTTTCTCCTACTTACCCTGTTCGTTTTTTTTTTTTTTTTTTGTGTTTTGACACAGCATCGCTCCATTGCTATTGTAAAATGTGTATAGATAAGGTATACGAGGGTTCGAACTTTAATAGTGACAACTATTTATTTACAGCTCGTACAAAATAGATACGTGTTTCAAAGTTTTACTGGCCTTCAGTCGCCCACATCTCGTGGTCGTGCGGTAGCGTTCTCGCTTCCCACGCCCGGGTTCCCGGGTTCGATTCCCGGCGGGGTCAGGGATTTTCTCTGCCTCGTGATGGCTGGGTGTTGTATGGTGTCCTTAGGTTAGTTAGGTTTAAGTAGTTCTAAGTTCTAGGGGACTGATGACCATAGCTGTTAAGTCCCATAGTGCTCCGATCCATTTGAACCATTTTTTGACCTTCAGTCATCAACAGTGTGTATAACCCGTTGCCAGGGATGTGGAAGTCGTAGGATACTCTTAACAGTGCCAGTTGTGTTGGCAGTTCGAGCAGCGCGGTCTATAGCCCGACGAATTTGTAGCAGTTCTTAGGCGAATGCCGGTCGATAGACTGCGACGGTCGAACTGTCAACACAACTGGCACTGCTAATAGTATTCTACGACTTCCACATTACTGGCAGCGGGTTATACACATTTATGATGACTGAAGGCCAGTAAAACTTTGAAACATGTATCTATTTTGTATGAGCTGTAAATAAGTAGTTGCCACTGTTAAAGTTCCTTCCCTCGGTTATATACGTAAACGTGTAAAATCCTTGCAGTCAAATTGTGATTTTCTTAGTTAGCTATTTAGAATATCATCTGATTTCGTTGTCCTTCTGCCTTACATTCTATTTGAAAGCTAAAAAGTATACAAAAAATAAAATAAATAAATAAAAGATTAAAAATTAAAAAGTATACTAAAATATAGAAAACTGTATAAAACAATTCTTAATACATATCATGAGAGCCTGATGCTCGTTTGTCACCTTTTTTTCGGTTTTTTCCTTTCTCCTTTTATTTATTATTCAGTTGCAATAATTAAAATATTTCACTCATTTTGAGCTTATATTACATGATGATTTGACTATGGTCTACTGATGTGTCAAGTTAGTACCAAAGCATTCTGATAATAAGAAAAGAGAAATGCCTTAGTGGAAGAAAACCTGCATTGTAATCAAGAGACCTTAGTTCGAATACTGCTCCGGCAGAGATTTTCAGCTTCTCCTATTGATTTAAATCAACTCCCACTCGCAGCCAGTATAGGGCCTTTCCATAAGAGAGAGTAAAAATCTAAGATGACAAAGAGAATGCTCCACTGAACAATTTTAGGTAGGGAGAAGCCAGCTTAAGGAGATAATAGGAATAAAATAGCATTACTGTGTGCTGTTTTATTTACATTAGTTACAGCTGACTAGAGTTAAATCACTGACACAGTGAACGCACCAATTACACTGCATCTTACAAAATGTGCCGAAACGGAGGGCCATCAACCTCAATGCAAGCATGACATCGGTGAACAAGCTCTGACGCACCCTGATAAATATCCCTGGTGTATTAATAATTTTTACTTATGGACCGTCTGACAGCAACTGAATAAAACACAATTTTAGTGCCATACGCGTTTCGCCTTTATTTTCTGCAAGGCATCATCAGTGGCAGGTTGCGTGGACAATTTCCTACATATTACGCTCCTGTTGCATTTTTGGTGTTGTTGTTCTTCTTATGAACGCCAATTTGCAGTTTTTTCCCCATTCCACAACACTATGCACTGAACGCTTGTTTCAAATCAATGTTTTGGTTTCTGTGGCCACGCAACCTGCCACTGATGATGCCTTGCAGAAAATAAAGGCGAAACGCGTATGGCACTAAAATTGTATTTTATTCAGTTGCTGTCAGACGGTCCATAAGTAAAAAATTATTAATATACCGTAATATTACACGCAACTGAGGAAGACAGGACTATAAAAGTTGATCACTGGTGTGTTTCGATTCACATCACAGGCAGTTACAATCCTGGCAACTAATTCCAACTCCCTGTCCTCTGAGGTCTCATACACAAGTGACTTTATATATCCCCATAGGAAATAAACAAGGCGATTCAGGCAGGTGACCTCTCAAGCCATGGCATAGGACCTCCTCTTCCAAACCAGCGACCAGGAAATACAGGATTGATATGGTTGCAGATAGCCACACTGAAGCCCAGGGTACGTTCGCCGACGACTCAGGCAGAGCTCTTTGCACGAATCTCAAGTACATGTGGCCGTTCAGTCGGCCAGGTAGAGGAAATGTCTTGTCCTCCTCGTTCTCTTGAAAGAAATATAGAATGTACGTGTAAATAAACAGATAGCACGTGTAAACTTGTTCGCATGTAAGTTGTAAATAAACTGGAAAACAGTAATGCTGAACAAAGCGGTAGATAAGTTTACATTCATATCCCCTGGCAACTAATTCCAACTCCCTGTCCTCTGAGGTCTCATACCTCAGATTGCTCAGTGGAGCATTTTTGCACGCTCTTATGGAGACTCCTTCACTCATTCATACATATACATATATAAGCACGTAACATACTACTATACGACTGTAACTAATTTATCTCTAAGTTCCGGATCAAATTGGCCACGCTGTCGGGTCTAGCAATATCTACTTGTCTGCTGAAAGCATGGTGACGAACCAGAGTGCATCACATATTCCTCACTGACTGTTCTAGTTTTTGTTACGTACTCCTGTGACCTCCTTCACTCACTCTTCTATTACTGGACCAAGCGTTCATAGAGCTAACTGGTTTCATTCTAGTCTATAAGGAGATTGCTGCATACATTGCTCCATTGGCTCTGACAATCACGTTTTTGGGTGGTTATACACGCTTGTTTTATGCAACTGAAGGCTCACATACGTATGGTAATTTACTGAATTATTTAAGACTTATAACTTACCAGCGTGTGGCTGTATTGTTCTACTGAGCTGTAGTATTTATTTATACTGATGACTCGATTGGAAGAAAGATGATAGCCTAGCATCCAGTCACTGTTACGGTCTTTATAGACAGAGCACACGCTAGGACTACGTCGAGATGTAGTAGGAAACCACCTAGCTGTCAGAATAAATGGTTTCTGGAGCACAGGGCACACTTAAATCTGCGTTGCCGGGCGATAGTGCGATCTATGCTATTCGGTAATTTTGTAACAATACACTCACGTTCCCCTGTTCCACTTAATCTGCATCAGACTAGTCATCATAACTCACTTGTGCATTCACCCAAAAGGGCAACTCTCTGAAGACAGGTCGTATCATTTATCAAGAGAAATGGCCGAGCGGTTCTAGGCGCTGCAGTCTGGAACCGCGCGACCGCTACGGTCGCAGCTTCTAATTCTCCCTCGGGCATGGATGTGTGTGATGTCCTTAGGTTAGTTAGGTTTAAGTAGTTCTAAGTTCTAGGGGACTGATGACCTCTCAGATGTTGAGTACCATAGTGCTCAGAGCCATTTGAACCATTCATCAAGAGAAAACCTCGACGACCAGACCTGGAAGTTAAAAATGGAAGTCAACATAACTCATCCCTGTACATCTGGGTATTACTTACAATCTACAGATCAACAATGAAGACGTGAGTAATACATCTCATCCGATAGGAGAATTCTGATATCAGAGTCCATAACTTTCCCCTCTAGGGGGTAAAAATTCTTGGGCTTCACTAATCTCTGCCGAGATCCCTGTAGATGGCGTACACTCTGAGATATGGAAAGAAGCGGCCTGGTTGCAAATTTCGTTAGAGTTTGTCGTGCGGAGCATCAAGGACAATGCGCTTGGTAAGAAGAA
Source organism: Schistocerca americana (assembly GCF_021461395.2). NCBI lineage: Eukaryota > Metazoa > Arthropoda > Insecta > Orthoptera > Acrididae > Schistocerca > Schistocerca americana. The sequence goes on from NC_060124.1 coordinate 564,647,144, forward strand.
AATTATCATGGTGGACCTCGTCGTACACAAGCCGAAAATTTTCTGTGCCTTGGAACTGTCGCTACAGAAAAATGTGTGAACTGTTGATTTTTATATTAGTAAGTAGTTTTTGCACGAACGTATCAAGAAAACTGCATTGTACCTACACCTAGGACGCCCTGTTTTCAACTGATTCATCTAATAAACGTGAGGATGGAGGCTCTAATGCATGTTCTTATTTAGACTTCCCTTAGTTCCTCTAAACTGCGTCTGGCAGGATGATTCCTACTATAAGGCAACAACCCAATATATGAGCTCTTCGAGCTACAAATGTAAATATTTAAGGTCTGTATAAATAAATTGTGTTTGCTGTTACCAATCTCTATCACAACGACATGTCCAGTATCCTTGTAAACGTGATCAGCAGATGAATAGCAGTACCACAACTAAGTGTGCAGTCGTTTAATAACATTCTGAGTCATGAAGTGTGATATGGAGATTCGCATACGTGCCTGGTATGTTCCAACGTTGCTGAGCATTCTGTCCTGAAGCAAATGGCGTATTCGTAGCTTTTATCGTGAACCTTGTCAAGAGATTAATCTTTGGAAAAAGCAACATTCCAATCGTACTGGAGACGTCAGTGAGTTCTCATTTACTTAGTTTGAAACTGTTTTCACAGTAAGACGAATTTTTGCTTATAAAAAAAGTCCTAGATTAACAAACTTGTTAGGGAGGCGATGCTTAGGCTACAGTGCCAGTTCGATTCAGCGACTACTCTTTTTTCCCACACATACAATGCAATTCCTATACGAGACGAGAATCTCATCTTACATTTACAGTGACTGTTCATCATTTCTCTCGAACCATTTTTTTTCATGTCGTGAACATGAATGTTGACTTGCTTATGGATTTTTTTTTATTTTTGGGTTATTACTCCTGAAATGAATTATTGATTATGCAATCTTGAGCCAGAGGGCCAGTTTAAAAATTCAGGACGTTTACAGTTAAATAACAAGTACACTCTTCTTTTGTTATTGGTTGTTGTTTATTTCGAACTAGTTTTCGGTCTGTTGGGTCATCTTCAGGAGGCAAGTGACTAGCGTCGGGAAAACTGGTTCTTAGGTAACCAAACATTATATGCGAAGATACGATCACTTGTATAAAGTGTCCCTTCCAGACTCTAGTCAGTCGTTTTCTGAAGATGGCCTAATGAGCGGAAAACTGTTTCGAAATAAACAAATATCAGTAGAGCAAAAACAGTTGACTTGTTATTTAGCCTTAAAAATGGAATTGTTCTACCGAGAAGTAACGAAAGGATCCATAAATAAAATTCAGGACGTCACAGTGAAAAGAAGGGCATATAGTGAAAATTACCGTTGTGAGATGAAACGTGAAATTTATGTCCTCCAAACTTTCAGGAGCTGTGACGGACGGAGGAGGAGGCATTGTGCTGACCAGCCTGAGATCATAAGCCATAATTTGGACAGTATAATGGAAGATAGCGTTAATAGGAAGTACTTATACCAACTGCGACTGGCAAAAACGTTGAGGATCCGTAATAATAGTAGACGAATGTAGGCATGTAATGTAGGCCATAGGTGAAGTAGCGAAAGAAGACCTCGGAGGATACCAAAATAAAAAGGGAACAATTTGGTGGTATGTATAAACAGCAAAGATGACTGAAAGGATTAAAGAAGCTTAAATGATGTTCCTGAATGTATACAATTAGAGTTAGATGTAGGGCACTAAACGGAGAATAAGTAGAAAAGTGTTAAAAAGCAAAGCAAGGAAGAAAGATATGAATATGTAGAGAGAATGATTTGTGGGTCTCAGAGTGCTGAAGAACGGAGAACAATCAAGTCAACGAGGCTGTGAAGTTGGAGACTGTATTTTACGGATTTGTGCCAGGAAAATCGACCGGAATTTAAACACAGATGAGACGTGAGGCTGCGACAGGAGGAGCTACGGCGCTTGGATATAAAAGTTATTCAATACGCTGTGAGAAGTGATAAGGTGAAGGCACCAGAATATGGATGAATTTGACGCTAGCTGGTGAAGCTTGGTGCCCCGAAATTGTTGTACGTACTAAGGAGGCTGTTTGAAAGATGGAGAAAATGTTCTCTCGAAATGGAAAATATGTTACAAAACATTAGTGCATAACGAAGTGTCACGCAATGACTCAAATAGTTATAGGGGATTGGCAGTGACTCATTTAGTTGGAATATTTTATTCTCAGTTACTTAAAAATCTGGTACAAAAGGAAACAAGTCACAAACAGCAAGAATCCTGCAGGATAACGCCAAGGATGGTCAAAAATGGACATCTTCATAATGAAACTAACGTGTGAAAAACGTACTATGGTTGGAGGTCGACGTTGCATTGATTGACCTGATATAACGTACCCACCAACAAACTTCAGGAAAAATTGAAATAGGTAGCTAAAGACTATATAGGAGCGATTCTGACAGTAGAGGACAGCAAGATATTTGGAAACGCAAATAGCGAGATGATGTGGAGGAGGCAATGGAAGCAAGGTATATGAACGTATTGAGCAAAGTCGAGACAGAAGAGGATGGGATCAGGGGACGGAGGAGTGGCATAAGCCGTAGATACTCGGCAAGAACAAGTAGTCCTGAAGTTGGTTCAGTCCGGCTTGCCACGACTACCTCGTCTGTGGCAAACTCTTCGTCTCAGAGTATCACAAGCTCACAACGTCCTCAATTACTTGTTGAATTTATTCCAATTGCTGTCTTCACTGGTTGTTATCACTCACTCCTTATCATCTAGTACCATGGAGGTTATTCCGTAATGCGTAAAGGCATATCCTGTCATAATGTCTCTTATTCTTAACAAAGTTCTCCATATGGTCTTCTCCTCGCTGATTCTGCACAGAACCTCCTCATTTCTTATTAGTACAACTTCCTTTTCTGGCTCCTCATTTCAACGCTTCGTTTCTGGTTTTCTCAGTATGGACGAGTCCCTTCCATACATCTGTGTTCTAGCCGTGCATTCTCAGATATTACATTCTGAAATTAAGACCAATGTTTCATACTAGTATACTCCTTTTGGGCAGTAGTGCCCTCCTGACCTCCAGCAGTCTATGGGGGCGTTTAATAAATAATACAACGCATTTTTTCTCTGCCAATTTCGGTTAAAAAATGTGCTAATTATTGTGGGAAATCCCGCTCCTGCCCCTATAGTTTCATGAACTTCCAATAGGAAGCGTCACTACACGCAGCCATCAAAATGGCGTCTGTAAGGAAAGTGCATCCCAAGCAGAGAGTTGTCATTGAGTTTCTTTTGGCGGGAACTACATCATCGCAGATATTCATAGGCGCTTTCAGGATGTCTACAGAGACCTGATACTGAACAAAAGCACGGTGAGTCGTTTGTAGAAGTGTCTGTCATTATCGCAACAAGGTAGAGCGAGCCTTTTCTGTCTATTGCGAACCAGCCGGCCGCACAAAGCTTTAACTCCTGCAGTATTGCATTGTACGGATACTCTCTTTTGATGTGATCGACGAATCACAAACAAAACAGTATACTGGAATTTGGCAGTTTTTAATCCATGACTTACCGTATTTTAGCAGTGTTTTGTATTTGGCGGACAAGGGAAAAGAGATTCCGAGTTATTCCGCTCTATTGTTTCAAATATATGTCACCTGAAGATGCGGCTTTAACGCCAAGAAACCGGTAGTGGTACAGTAATAAAGGACCAAAATACAGCTGTAGCGGCTATTAATACCCAAGATGAATACTCATAGCTGTGTTTGTCCCACCTACAAGATTGTCTGCACAAACAAAACACCTCGCTTCTCGACTGGGCGTCTCGGTTGGTAGCGCTGACACACTCTCCAACAGTTGGGGTGCTTACAGGTATTGTCAGCTGGGTTCCTGACTGCCTCACAGAAGACCATAATGAACAACGAAGGACCCTCTGTGTGCAATTGCTTGCCCCTTACGAGGCTGATCGGGACAGATACAGAATGACGTTGACTGCTGCGTTCACAAATGGTTCAAATGGCTCTGAGCACTATGGGACTTAACATCTGAGGTCATCAGTCCCCTAGAACTTAGAATTACTTATACCTAACTAACGTAAGGGCATCATACACATCCATGCCCGAGGCAGGATTCGAACCTGCGACAGTAGCATTCGCGTGGTTCCGGACTGAAGCGCTTAGAACCGCTCGGCCACCGTGTCCGGCTGCGTTCACAAGTAGAGTGGTATGACTCTGTATCTACATCTGTATCTACATAGATACACCGCAAGCCACAGTACGGTGCGTGGTGGAGGTTACCCTGTACCACTACTAGTCATTTCCTTTCGTTTCTCATTCGCAAATAGAACGAGGGAAAAATGACTAAATACAGGGTGTAAATTTTAAGTTGACAAACCAGAATAACTCGAAAAATAAGCTTCACACGATAAAATTTGTAGGACCCAAAGTTGATTATTTTCTATGGGGACATCTGGTGGTGCTAAAATTAGCCCACCACTTTAAAATCCATGTTCTCATTTCTGCGTGGAAAGTAGTTACGGATGAATAAAAAATATATATTTGGTAAATTTTGATTCGCTAAAACTAAAACTCTCCCTCTCTTCCCATAGGGAGGGTATTGAGAGAGAGGAATTAGAGTTTTACAAATGTAGACACAAATATTATTTTTTTCCGCAGATTCGGATAAGTTTTGTTTGTAAAACTGTAATTTCTCTCTCTTAAACCCAACCCTGTGAGGAGAGTTTTAGTTTTAGCGAATCAAAATTTACGAAGTAGATAAGTATTTTTGTTTGATCCGTAACCATTTTCCATTCAAAAATGAGAACATGGATTTTCTTGAATTACAGCGCCAACTACCAAGAATCGAAACAAATGTTTAAGACAAAATGTACGTAGTTCTTTATGTAGACTCTGATTCTGCAATGGAAAATTGTGGTTCCCATTTGAAATTATAAAGTTGCCTCCCACCTCACCCACAGGGGGCCCGGGTGGCGGGCTAATTTTAGCACCAGCATATGTTCCCCTTCGAAAATATTCAAATTAGGATTCTACATACTTTTTAATGTGAAGATTATTTTTCGAGTTATTCTGGTTTGTCAACTTAAAGTGTACACCGTGTATATGCTTCCGTATAAGCCCTAATTGCTCGTATATTATTTTCGCGGTCCTTGCGAGCAATGTATGTTGGGGACAGTAGAATCATTCGACAGTCAGCTTCAAATGGCGGTCCTCCAAATTTTCCCAATAGTGTTCCTCGAGCTGAACGTCATGCTCCCCCCAGGGATTCCCCAAGCATGCCCATGACACGTACGTGTTGTTCTAATCTACAGGCAACAAATCTAGCAGCTCACTTCTGCATTACTTCAGTGTTGTCCTTCAATACCACCCTGTACGGATCCCAAATACTCGGGCAGTATTGAAGAACTGGTGGTATTGGCGTCCCATATGCGGTCTCCTTTACTGGTGAACCACTCTTTCCTAAAATTCTCCGAATAAACCAAAGTCGAACATTCGCTTTCCCTACCACAAGCCACACATGCACACATGCTCGTTCCATTTCATACCGCTTTGCAACGTTGCGCCCAGATATTTAGACGACTTGAATGCATCAAGCAGTACACCACTAATGCTGTAACCGAACACTACAGGTTTGATTTTCCTCTCATCAACACTAACTTACATTTTTCCACAACCATCAAGCCAACTACAAATTTTCTCTAACTCGTCATGTATCTTCTTACAATCACACCACTTCGACATCCAGCGTTCCTATCACACTTCCCTGGCCACTCATGACGATTCCCTTGTCTCTGATTAACATACTGGGTTCCTATTACTTAAGAAGTCATCGAACCACTCGCATATCTGTGAACTTATTCCATATACCTTCGTTAACAGCCTGCAACGGGTCACAGTATCAACAGCTTTTCGGAAATATAGAAATATGCAATCAGCTTAATTTACTACCTTCGAACAGAAAATATATTCAAGGATTCTGCAGCAAATCGAAGTTAGGGATGCTGGTCTTTAAATTTGCCGGCTCGTTCTTCTACCTTTCTTACATACCTGCGCTTTTTTCCAACCGCTTGGCAATTTGCGCTGCGCGAGACATTAGCGACAAATGCGAGCTAATTAGGGGGCCGATATGTTAGAGTACTCTTTGTAAAACCGAACTGGGATTCCATCCTGACCTGGTGACTTATTTGCTTTCACATCTCTCAGTTGTTTCTCTACGCCAAGGATCCTTATTACTAATGTAGTCCTTACGGGAGCCTGTCCGGAAGTCAAATGACGGTATCTTTGTGCGATTCTCCTGCGTGAACGATTTCTTGAACGCGAAATTTAAAACTTCGGCTTTCGTCATGCTGTCTTCAAATACCACACTACACTGGTCAACAAGGGACTGAATAGAAGCCTTAAATCCCGCTTAGCAATTTTACATAGGACTAGAATTTTCTCGAGTCTCTTCCAGACATTTTGTTGAGGTGTGACAGCGGCAATTGTTGGATGCTTGGCTCATAGACCTATTCACAGACGCACGAATTTCTACTAACTTTTGGTGACAGGAATTGGATGGCCGGTAAAAACATACAGAAATTTACTTGATTTCATCTACACCTGTTATACGTGACCAGATAACTTCCCTGCCACACTTCACTTAGACGTCAATAGAGACAATATTTTTGTCAAATGCAATGAACACTCACCCTCCTATGGCCTCTAATATGTTTTTCTGTTGCGTTCCACCACTCGCTAAATACCTCAGAGCTTTCCACTTTGGGTTTCAGTCAGCTCTCAGTCCCAAGAGTAGTTTTAGAGTGAGCGCTTCTCTGGAGGGTAGCAAGTTGGGGAATATTGTTACGAATACTTCGACAGATTACTAATAAAAATTTGACAGTCAAAGTTTCTCTACTCTGAACGCGGTCTACGTACCGAGTATTCATCAGAGAACCTCAAACTAACGTCTAGCCTAAAAAACGACCATGCACTCTGCACAAGTACTCTGTGAACCGTGATTTATTTTCAAAGAATATACTTAAGAATTTATTTTATTTACTAGCGATTCATCAAGAACACTTAACACATTTAATCACACTATGTAAGCATGGAAGTAGTTGCCAGGGAGTAACTGATGAAATCGTAACCAAATTCCTTTTAACAAATGGGAATTTTGTTCACTATAATAGTGCCTAAAAGCATTGTTTAAAAGAAACAGATTTAAAATTATAATCAGAAGGCATCCTATAAATATCAAAGTTACAATATATTCAGAGGCAGAAAGAAACAAGTTTTGACTTGATGAGCTATCGGGCAGAGAACCTTATCATTCCCTTTTGACACGGCCGTAGTTACGACCGCTCACAGCAGCCTCTGAAAGCCTACACTGGTGCAAATATGCAACACACCAGATAACTTTAAACTAAGAGTTTTAACAATTTACACAAGCACACAAACTATGCACACCACGTAGGAGGGATGGAAATGGTACAAAACACTGTCAATTAAAATATTAACCTAGCAACCCAAGATGCAACTTGATTTTAACTTCTGAGAAAAGTCTTACGGTGAAAGGGTGGCAACTTTATGTACTAAAATGATCATTTAAACAAAAACCCATGACATGCAATGTTATATAAAATTCTACAGGGTTGGCCAAACAATGGTTAAGATGAGACTTCCTGGCAGATCAAAACTGTTTGCCCGGTCGAGACTCGAACTCGGGACCTTTGCCTTTCGCGGGCAAGTGCTCTGTGAGGACCGGGCGAGAGTCGTGGTTCGGTAGCTAAGATGGTAGAGCACTTGCCCGCGAAAGCCAAAGGTCCCGATATCGAGTCTCGGTCGGGCACACAGTTTTGATCTGCCAGGATGTTTCATATCAGCGCACACTCCGCTGCAGAGTGAAAATCTCATTCTGGAATAGTTAAGATGCTCTACAGTCGACAGATACCGCCTCTCAAGATCATAGGCAATAATATCAAACTTTCCAAAGATCAAAACATATTTCAGATATTAGGCCGTTACACTACAAGCAATAAATTCGTTAACACACCAAATCCGACAAACATGACACAGGCAGCTACTAATGTACGATAGATTGATAGGGAGAATACCGAACAACCCGAGCCACATGTTGCTCTAACCTGGTCCTACTCCACAAGGGAAAAACAGACCACCCAATTTATAAGCAACTACCTTCTCGCGGGTGGGCAAACGGAGAAGAATGGTGGGACGACCCCAAAGCAAATCGGCTGGTGACCTTACCAAGAAAACAAGTAGAATTTAACAAGAGTAAATCGAACAACATATCACCAATCTTTTAACTTCTGCCGGCCGCGGTGGCCGTGCGGTTCTAGGCTTCAGTCCGGAACCGCGGGACTGCTACAGTCGCAGGTTCGAATCCTGCCTCGGGCATGGATGTGTGTGATGTCCTTAGGTTAGTTAGGTTTAAGTAGTTCTAAGTTCTAGGGGACTGATGACCTAAGATGTTAAGTCCCATAGTGCTCAGAGCCATCTGTAATTTTTTCACTTAAATTCTAACAAACGGCGATATCTCGAGAAGACCTGGCTCAGCACCCCCAAATCGCTCTCCCGAACTGTCCGCTGCCAGCCGCTTCAACGGACGCAGGAAGCCGCGCCGATCTCCCGTCTCACGGCGTCGCAGCTCGCACCAGCCAGACTGATGTTGGTTGACTCCTGTTGCTCTCGTGTCGACCGCGAAATCACTACTCGTCGCTGTACGCCGTGGCCCACTGGACTCACGTGTCGATCTCAAATGCGCCGACGCTCAAGGCGGACAAGTCATCTTGTGTCTCAGTGCGCGACCGACCAACCGATCGATACAACCGCAAATGACCATTGCCTGAGCAAACTCGAACAGACCGGCGTCCCAACGCGCAGACTCAGATGCAGGAACTAAGATCCGACCGGGCGACCACTCGCTGAGTTCTAGTACTGGCGGAGTGGAAAGACTCTCATTATGCCGGCTTTAAAGGTTGACCCTAACGACAGACATACCAGCACTCCGAATGAAAGACACACACTAACTGCGTAACAAATGCGGACGAGAGACAGACTAGCAAGCTGGGGACGGGAGACTGACCCAGACTGACCGACTCGCGAGCTCATAGCGCCCCTTGAATGCACGTGAACAAGCAACCTTTCCCCCTTTCCTGCCGGAGGGAGACACCAAAGCTGCCATTGGCACAGCGGCGCCACCGCCAGAAACGGAGGCCGACTGCTTCACACTACACGCTGCGGCGCGCTCTTCAAAACAGCAATTTTTACCACGGCTCACTCTGCTACCCTAGTAGCTGCTTCCTTTGTGTAGTGCACGCCTTACCTATCAAGGGGAGTCCTACAAATCCCCATAGGATAACGAAGGGCTAGAAGTCTGCAGCCGAGACCCTCACAGAGTCAATGAAGCCTTTGGTTAAGAGCCTCCACTCGGCTCGAAACCAATGGACGCCGATCAACTATTGGAAGAGTGCTGCAAATTGCGAGCTCTGCTTGCACCCCACGCTCCAGGCCAGCAGTCTTCTCCACCTTCACCAGTCGCCTGTGTGAACTGAGGATGGCCACAGAACCCATGCAACAGCCATCGTTGGTGCGGACGTGAGCTACAACTTGCTGACGACTGCACCTTGGACCAGACACCCGCATGCAGGGTCGCCCGGACGAGGCCATGCGGCAGTCATATCGAGTGCCCGTAGCCTTTCTTTCCAAACCTGATCGCTATCTAAGAGGCTCCATAACATGCCTGACGCTGGAGCTCCCAATAACTAGGAAGCCCTTCCCTACCCCCCCCCCCGCCCCCCCCCTCCACCGACCCCACATTTTGCCTGCTCGGACCCTGCTGAAGCGGCAGCCACGTGTCCGCTAGGACAGACGGCCCGTGTCCATCATGGTCCTGCGCCACATGTGACGCGAATGCCTTTTCACTCGCCATTCAGCCTGCGGTGAGGGCTGACCCAGCGGTTCGGGTACATTAGAAGCAGCAGAGCCCGTCGGCAAAACAATCGGCATCTAAGGTGCGCCATGCGACGTCCCAGATTATCCCCCACCGCCACACGCAGAGGCAGCAACCTGTAGGTTTTAGTTTGTACAAGACGACATCTAAATCATCAAAAGATTACTTGCCATCTGCCTGAAGACAGATACCACTTGTCATAGAAACGTGGCACTATCCTTTTAGTTACTGAAAGGGTAAGAAAAATACAAGAAGACAAGAAAGAAAATTTTGTGTTTCACTACAGGAGAAGACTATTTTGTGATGAATGACAGGGTATTGCTTGAAATTTAACGGCTCCTGTCGCTACCGCTACAAATACCAAGATGCTACTCTTATATTCAAGACTAGAATAACTTTCAACAAGAATATTCAAGATTTGAAAACTAACTAGCCCATTGTGATTCTAAAAGGCTATCTCATAAGATCCATGTGTTGCCATCTGTATAAAAGTGACTAATTTATCCCGTTCTTCATTTATGGAAATGGATCACTTTATTACAAAGAAAGGAATTCTTCACTCGGATACAGTGATAAGAAAAAAAGAATCGAGAAGAAGGCTTTGATACCGATTATCACCCACTTGTTGGACGATATTGTCATTATTCTATCGGCTTTTCGGCTGGGGGCTGACACATGACGACTTGTTTCTCCCTCGTCTGTCTGTCGTTCCTGCTCTGTCTGGTTACTGCAGATCATGGCTTAACTTGGCGGCTCGTAGCTCTGGCGCATCTCCCATCCAGATTGGTTCAAGGTTAATCTAGATGTCCAGCAGTTCAAACCGGAGGAACTGAAGGTAAAAGTGGCGGGCTACAGTGTGGTGGTAGGAGCAAAACATGAAGTGCGTCAAGATGAGCACGGTTACACATCGCGCCACATGCAACATCGCTGAACAGGTGCATGCGCAACTGTCATCGGACGGTGTCCTCTCAATCACGTCACCAAAGAAGGCTCTCCTTCCAGTGGAGGGCGGTGAGCTGTGCAGACGGTTGTCCCAGCAGTTACCCACCAGCAACAGCAGGGAGGAGAGAACATGAACGAGTGAATAATCCATTGCTGCAGTACAAAGTAAGTTTTGTACTGGCTGATAGAGTTTTTTGTATTGTCATTGTTCTTCCGTTCAAGAACTTAAGCACTTCTCTTTTTTGCTTCTCCTCAAGGAGGAGTTATGTATGTGAAAGGCTGCGTTTAATAATTTTTGAATATCTTCCGTTTTCTGTAATTGTAAAACAATGTTCCATACACAACTGTTCGGAGAATGTACTTTGCGTACTGTTTGTACTGATGCATAAATCTCATATTGTAAGACTGATAGTTTCTTGTATTCATGTTCGATAAACGCTTTCTGTGGAAAAAATAAAGAAGGTGACTGAACGAAGCCAAAAGCGCATTCAGCTGTACGCGAACTACGGCCAGCTCCTCGTGTGTGCGCACACACCATGCACACATCCCAACCAACCTAGCACGACTAACTGAGAAAGTAAACTGTAAAAGGAGGCAGAATCCGAGATACGCACCTTGCCACCTTCCTGATGTGTCGCCGGTGGATGCCGATACGATAATGAGCTACGTAGCTGACTGTTCAGCGAGCAACTACTGCGCGCAGACTGAGTGAATATACCTTTACAAAAGCGTGAGATCAAACCTCTTAAACGGGGCAACACGTACCAAATTTAATAAACTTAACTAGCCGCTGTGTAGATGTATATCAGCGGAGAGCTGCTGCCAGTGTGACTGGCTCATTAAACTAACGCACGCTTAGCATGCAGGCCCTCCCAATAAGATGGCTTGATGCCGTCACATTGAACGGATATTATAGTGAAGAATAGGGTTTTGTAGCCTAAAGAGGGGGATATAATATTGTGTACTGTAACCCTGAATAAACCACGCTGCTGTCAGGAAAAAGTGCTGCAATACTTACTGAACCACCCCCCCCCCCCTATTACTTCTTGTACCGACTTTTCCTCATACGCTACTTTGCTTGCAGCAGTCACTGAATGCGTCCTCCTGAATGGAATAGCTCCATCGGTGTCGTAAGATACACGTCGTCGCCGCTGTTTTTGGTAGTGGTCAGCTGGATGTGACTCTCATTTGCAAAAGTCTCATGCTGCTGCTGTTTGGGTGGCAGATGCCCTGACGAAAACAAGCAGTATGTGACACGAATTAATTTCTGGCGTTAACTGTTGGAGCGAACACAGAACTTCCCCGTCCACGATTAAAATTCAACGGGTGTTCCGTCCGCCAAATTTCAGGCTGCGACGTTCAGGGCAACAACGAAAGGCAAAAAAATCCAGCACGTCACAATCCACCAACCGCTGCATCCGTCAGGCGGAATGTGATCATACTTTGGTGGATGTGGAAAGTAGGTGATTTTGGCACAGCTGGCAACTGTAACTACGTTGAACCTGCCCCCAAATTTATGATTAGTTGAGTAACCCATAACAAGGAGTGTATCGACAGTCCATAATTGTATCAAAACATCTCACAGCTGAGTGGTCAGTCAGACAAATGTGAGTAAATCGATATGCAGCTCCGGTCTCTTTGCGAATGTTTCAATCATCAGAGAACATTACAGATATGTGATTTTTCTTTGTCGAATGTTCATTGTAAAACTGTGCATGCTTCGCAGTACTGAGCAACTCATTATAATACGTGTGAAGTGATGACGTACCAGTTTCGCAACGAAATGTTCAATAATGGGATTTCACACGGTGCAGGTAAATATTGAAGCATCCACAAAAGGAGAAGAAAGATAATTGAAACTTCTCGTGTTGTGATGGTACGTGCTCTTATGTTAGTGATTAGCAAATCGACTCCAGTTTACAAAGAACTGGGCAATATGAACCTACTTCTCAGTACAACAAAGCTGTCCGGCATGCACACACTCATTCGGTTCTCATGGGTGTCATAAAGCGTTTTATCGCTTCCTGGGGCAAGATGGCCCACAGTTGTTGTCATTGATCCTTGGCATCATGGATAAAGTAATCGGGACATTGTTGACGTCCGAGATAGTCCCACGCCTACCGAGAACAGAGGTATGGATCGTGTTGACCACAGGAGTACCCAGTTCATAGTGATGCGTCCCACACATTGACGACTGTTGTCCTGTTCAGGAAGGTCGCATGAAAGGTAGCACACATGTGGTCCTAGGATATCCGCCACATACGTTTATGAAACCAGAGTTACCTCGGTCATTACCAGCCGTAGCCTGAAGACACATGGGATCGCTTCCCACACCATGACAGAAGTAACACTGCTGTGTCTCTCCAAAGCATTGGAAGTATCGGACCTATAGCCATAACGCATACTAGCCAAAGATGGTCAGCCGGGTGCAGAATCGCCAAGCATCGGTAAACTCGATGCGTTGCAATTCATCAGCATTCACTGCACCACTCCAAACAGAGTCGTTTGTGTTACAGTGTTGACGGCAGCCTACCCGTGGTGGGCTAATGCCTTAGTCCCTCTGGTGCAAGTCTCCGACCAGTGGTGGGAGATGACACGGATTACTGCAGGAAGTGAGTTACATGTTTTCGGATGGCATGCACATACATAAAGGGTCAACAATGGGGTAGCAGGACAGTACAGCAATAGTTGTTGAGGCGGTCAGATATGGTTAACCCTTAACCTTGACAGAGAGTATACCTACCCTCACGTCGTCAGGCGGTACTGCATTGGGCCACAGTCACATGCAAAAGCCATTGATTACTCTGTCTCGCAGGAATACAAGGCATTTCCTTTTCCTACGTAGCGACCGATCAACGTCTACCTCTGCTCACGCGCCTTTTCGTACCACAGCATACTAATGCACCCCGGGATCTTACATGTATCACAGAGAACTGCAGTTTGCATACCCGTCGGCGGTGTGTGCGGGTGCGAAGTTACATTGGCATCCGATTGTACTGGGTGTGCCACTTTCTTTTGTCACGCACTTTAGATGACTGTCGGTTAGTGTACACGGAGACACCGTGATAACGGTTTCTTGTAATTGCAGCCGAAATATTTGTGTGTGTCAGATTCAATACGATGCGGCCGAAATCAACAATAACTCAATTAAGCGCATCTCCAGATGTAGGAAGGGCATTTACATGAGACTATTCGGGTCGCTCGGCCGTAGGATTTGATATACTTGAACGACGTGACTGCTGTAGTGTATCGGTCGTAAAAACGATCCTGATGTGAATAAACACATGCGTGGCGAGTGATCGGCGGTCGTAGGGCATGTTCACGAGTGTTGTTACGCCATTAGAAGTAGACATTTTGTATTACATTACCGCTAATGAAACTTTCAGACGTTCTAAACCGTTAACAGATACTAGAGGGTTTGCTGATCAGTATGCTAAATGCAGACGCCAAGTATTTCTTGTTTCAAATCTTAATTCACAATTTCTTTCTCTGAACAACGACGTCATGGCTGATTCCGATCTGTAGATGTCGGCATTGTTTGTCAATACTTCTTCAATTTCTCCTTTGAACATGAAATGCCAAAATAACAATTTTGAGAAACGTAGTAATACTATAGTTACAAAAATACACTTCTGGCCATTGAAATTGTTACACCACGAAGATGACGTGCTACAGACGAGAAGTTTAACCGACAAGAAGAAGATGCTGTGATATGGAGATGATTAGCTTTTCAGAGCATTCATACAAGGTTGGCACCGGTGGCGACACCTTCAACGTGCTGACATGAGGAAAGTTTCCAACCGATTACTCATACACAAATAACAGTTGACCGGCTTTGCCTGGTGAAACGTTGTTGTGATGCCTCGTGTAAGGAGGAGACATGCGTACCATCACGTTTCCGACTTTGACAAAGGTCAGATTGTAGCCTATCGCGATGCGGTTTATCGTATCGCGACTTTGCTGCTCGCGTTGGTCGAGATCCAATGACTGTTAGCAGAATATGGAATCGGTGGGTTCAGGAGGGTAAAACGGAACGCCGTGCTGGATCCAAACGGCCCCGTATCACTAGCAGTCGAGATGACAGGCATCTTATCCGCATGGTTGTAACGGATCGTGCAGCCACGTCTAGATCCCTGAGTCAACAGATGGGGACGTTTGGAAGACAACAACCATCTGCACGAATAGTTCGACGACGTTTGCAGCAGCATGGACCATCAGCTCGCAGACCATGGCTGCGGTTACCCTTGACGCTGCATCACAGGCAGGAGCGCCTGTGATGGTGTGCTCAACGACGAACCTGGGTGCACGAATGGAAAACGTCAGTTTTTCGGATGAATCAAGGTTCAGTTTACAGCATCATGATGGTCGCATCCGTGTTTGGTGACATCGCGGTGAACGCACATTGGAGGCGTGTATTCGTCATCGCCATACTGGCGTATCAGCCGGCGTGATGGTATGGGGTGCCATTTGTTACACGTCTCGGTTAGCTCTTGTTCGCATTGACGGCACTTTGAACAATGAACGTTACATCTCAGATGTGTTACGACCCGTGGCTCTACCGTTCGTTCGATCCCTGCGAAACCCTAAATTTCAGTAGGATAATGCACGACCGCATGTTGCTGGTCCTGTACGGGCCTTTCTGGATACAGAAAATGTTAGGCTGCTGCCCTGGCCAGCACATTCTCCAGATCTCTCACCAATTGGTAACGTCTGGTCAATGGTGGCCGAGCAACTGACACAATACGCCAGTCACTACTCTTGATGAACTGTGGTATCGTGTTGAAGCTGCATGGGCAGCTGTGTCTGTACACGCCATCCAAGCTCTGTTTTACCCAATGCCCAGGCGTATCGAGGCCGTTATTACGGCCAGAGGTGATTGTTCTGGGTGCTGATTTCTCAGGAGCTATGCACCCAAATTGCGTGAAAATGTAATCACATGTCTGTTCTAGTATAATATATTTGTCCAATCAGTCCCCGTTTATCATCTGCGATTCTTCTTGGTGTAGCAATTTTAATGGCCAGTAGTGTATCATAAAATTTTCACGACGGTGGTAGTATAGTGGATATAGCAACTGACTTGTAGATCCAACGCTGTTGATTCGATTGCACTGTCAGTTTAGCTTTTTTAATGTTTATCGAAATGTTGTCCTGTGTTGTACGCTTGAGAGTACATGTTTGTTTTGGGTGAGGGGATCAAACAGCAAGGTTATCGGTCTCATCGGATTAGGGAAGGATGGGGAAGGAAGTCGGCCGTGCCCTTTTAAAGGAAGCATCCAGTCACTTGCCTGAAGTGAGTAAGGGAAAAGACGGAAAATCTAAATCAGGATGGCGAGACGTTGGTCTGAACCGTCGTCCTCCCAAATGCGAGTCCAGTGTTCTAACCACTGCGTCACCTCGATCGGTGAGTGTAGAAAGGAAAGTCGAATTTTGTGTGTGACAATACGTTGCTCACATTTCATCTGCTTCCAGCAGTAAAGGAGCTTTCAGCTTAAGAATCGTTGTGAAGAATGGTCCAGCGGGTAGCAGATGTAAAGAATATTTCCCATTGTGAGTACTGAGGAAAAAGCGATGAAATAACCCTCCACGCCCCCCCCCCCCCCCCATCGAAATGGCGTCACAACAGTCGTGTGGACAGTTATTGTGGCGCTTCTCACTCGTTCGTGTTTCCCATGCAAGCTGTGAATATGGCTGAAACCGGGTAGTGTTCTTTTGTGAAACACACAAAAGGAACACCGTCAAAAATCTGTGAAAAACTCATAGTTCTTAGTGATTTAGAGTAGTTATCGGGAAAAACATCCGTCGCTTTCGTTAGAAGGAACATGTGGCTATGACACTCGAGTTCATCGGAAATTGTGTGACAAGTGTAGCGTGTGTGGGTAAAGAAAGACGCAGTACGAGTCCCTATTTAAATGCACCGGCAATGGGTTGTGCGTTGTGGTATCTTCGCTGAGTAGTGCGGGCTAGCTACGCTGCCGCATAAAACGTAAGGTCATTACTGTTGCAGACTCCGCGGTAAATAAACTCCAATGAGGTCATAAGAAGGGCAGTAGAATACGCAGCGTGGAACCGCGCGACCGCTACGGTCGCAGGTTCGAATCCTGCCTCGGGCATGGATGTGTGCGATGTCCTTAGATCTAAGTAGTTCTAAGTTCTAGGGGACTGATGACCTTAGAAGTTAAGTCCCATACTGAAAAAGAAATACGCAGCGTAATGTTTACATCAGGAATTATACTTACGATGAATACAGTATACGGTGACAAAAGTCATGGAATAGCAATATGCACATATAGAGAGGTCACTGCATTGGTGGAGCTGTAACTTGCATTCAGGTAAGAAATGAAATAAGCGTATGGCGTCGTTGGCCGGGAGGCCCCATCCTGGCAAGTTTGGCCGCCATTATTACAGTAGACGCCAAAGTGGACGACTTGCGCGCCGGTGATGAGGACTAAATGATCATGAGGGAAACACAACACCAGTCCCCAAGCGGAGAAAAGTCTCCAACCCGGCCGGGAATCGACCCCGGTCCCACTTGCATGGGATTCGAGCACGTTACCGCCCAGCTAAGCAGGAGTACTTCTACTCAGGTAATTCATGTGAAGAGGTTACCGAAATGATTATGGCCACATGACGGTAATTAACAGACTTCGAACGCGGAATTGTAGTTGAAACTAGACCCATGGAACATTCCATATCGAAAATCGTTAGGGCATTTAGTATTCTGAGGTACACAGTGTCAAGAGTGTGCCCAGAATACCAATTTTCAGGCATATAGAACGCAGTGGCCGTCTGCCTTCAGTTAACGACCGAGGATGTCGCCGTATGTGAAAAGTTGACAGTGCTAAGGGACAAGCAACACTCCATAAAATGACCAGAGAAATCAGTGTGGAGCGAACGATGAACGTGTCTTTTAGTACAGTGGGGCGAAATTTGGGGTTAATGGGCTATGGCACCAGACGACCGACGCGAGTGCCTTTGCTAAAGGCACGACATCGCCTACAGCGCCTCTCATAGGCTGTTGACCATATCGGTTGGACCCCAAATGACTGGGAAACCTTGGCCTGGTCTGATAAGTTCAGATTTCAGTCGGTTAGGCCTAACAAGTGGCTGAGACCCCTTGTGAAGCCATGGAGCCAGATTGTCAACAAAGCACTGCGGAAGCTGCTGGTGGGTCCATAATGGTGTGCCCTGTGTTCACATTGAATGAATTGGATCCTCGTTTACGTTCGGCTATCAGGAGACTATTTTCAGCCATACATGGACGTTATGTTCACAAACAACGATGGAATTTTTTTATGGATGGTAACGTCCCATGTCAACAGACGGCATTTGTCCACTTTGGAGAACATTCTGGACAGTTCGAGCGAATGATTTGGTCATCCTGATTGTCGGACATGATTCCCATCGCTAATTTATGGAACATTATCTACAGGTCAGTTCGTTCACAAAAATCCTGTACCCCCCAACGCTTTCGCAATTGCGGTCTGTTATAGAGTCATCTTAGTTCATTATTTCCACGGGGGACTCCCAACGACTTGCTGAGCCCATGCTACGTCGAGTTGCTGTATTCGCCGAGGAAAAGGAGGTTCGACACGACTTTGGTAACCTGAGTGTAGTAACTGATTTTCATTAGCAAGGCTGTGGTATCGAGACCACAATTAATTAATTTCTTCTTTTTTAATTATTATCAAAATGACGTCCTACGTTGTACACTAGCAAGTAAATGCACTGTAAGAAGGAAAATAGACGTTTGTATGTGAAAGTTCTCTGTTCACACTTCTTCAGTTTTGAAGGATTGGTCTACCTGTGGAGGAGCATTCAGTCATATACATTTCTCCAGAAAGGTCCAGTAGGTAGGGTAGAACCTCTGCCGCCATGGATGCTGAAGAAAAGGGTGGAAAGTGTCCCCTCCCCTATCCTCTCCCCCCTCCACCCCACCACAACAGGCCGGCCGAAGTGGCCGTGTGGTTAAAGGCGCTGCAGTTTGGAACCGCAAGACCGCTACGGTCGCAGGTTCGAGTCCTGCCTCGGGCATGGATGTTTGTGATGTCCTTAGGTTAGTTAGGTTTAACTAGTTCTAAATTCTAGGGGACTAATGACCTCAGCCGTTGAGTCCCATAGTGCTCAGAGCCATTTGAACAAACCCACCACAACTACTTCTCAACACTCAAGCAGACAATCATTGAGTTGCTTCTTACTCGTTCGTGCATCCCATGCATACTGAGAAAATGGCTGAAACTGAATCGTGTTCTTTTGTGAAACATAGGAGAAGACCACCCTTAAAAAATGGTGAAGAACTGATGGTTCTCAACGTTTTCGACACTTTTTAGGAAAAACATGCATCGCTATGATTGAAGGAATTCCCAGGAACGACATTCGACTTTACTGGCGTTTCTGTGACGAGCGTCATACGTGCTTGTAAAGAAAGACACAGAACGGATTACGTGGTTAAATGAGCCGGTAAAGCATTGTGCGTTTTATAATCTTCTCTGAGTACTGCAGGCGAGCTACGTCGCTGAAAAAAAAACTAAGGTTATTATTGTTCCCGAACGTACACCGCTGAATCCAATGCGGTAATAACAAACGGGAAGTAATACGCAGCCGGCCTCTGTGGCTGAGCGGTTCTAGGCGCTTCAGACCGGAACCGCGCTGCTGCTGCGGTCGCAGGTTCGAATCCTGCCTCTGTCATGGATGTGTGTGATGTCTTTAGGTTAGTTAGGTTTAAGTAGTTCTACGTCTAGGGGAGTGATGACATCAGACGTTAAATCCGATAGTGCTCAAGAGTCATTTGAGCCAATAATACGCAGCGTAATGTTTACATCAGGATTGATCTTATGATGAACAGACTACACGATAAGGTGACAAAACTGTTGGGATGGCGATATGCACGTATACAGATGGCGGAAGTACGGCGTGCACAAGGTATTAATGGGCAGCGCATTGGCGGAACTGTCACTTGTACTTCGGTGATTCATGTGAAAATGTTTCCGACGTGAACGCATTGGACATTCCGTTTCGGAAGTCGTTAGGAAAATCAATACTCCGAGATCCGCAGTGTCAAGAGTGTGCTGAGAATATCACATTAACTGTCACAACGGCCGACGGCCTTCACTTCCTGATCGAGACCACAGGCATTTGCCTAGAGTTGTCAGTGCGAACAGACAAGCAACACAGCTTGAAATAACCGCAGGACACAATGTGGGACGAACTACTAACGTATCCAGTAGGACAGTTGCGGCAAGCCGGCCGAAGTGGCCGTGCGGTTAAAGGCGCTGCAGTCTGCAACCGCCAGACCGCTACGGTCGCAGGTTCGAATCCTGCCTCGGGCATGGATGTTTGTGATGTCGTTAGGTTAGTTAGGTTTAACTAGTTCTAAGTTCTAGGGGACTAATGACCTCAGCAGTTGAGTCCCATAGTGCTCAGAGCCAGCCAGTTGCGGCAAAATATGGCGTTAATCGGCTGTGGCAACAGACGACCAGTGCGAGTGCCTTTGCTAACAGCACGACATCTCATAAAGACCTCTCCTGGGCTCGTGGCCATATAGTTTTGACCCCAGACGACTGGAAGACAGTGGCCTATGCATATGGATCCCGATTTTTGTTGGTAAGCAGTGATGGTAGGGTTCAATCGTGGCGCAGATCCCGCGATGCCATGGACCCAGTTGTTCAAAAAGTTCAAATGTGTGTGAAATCATATGGGACTTAACTGCTAAGGTCATCAGTCCCTAAGCTTACACACCACTTAACCTAAATTATCCTAAGGACAGACACACACACATACACACACCCATGCCCGAGGGACCAGCCGCACAGTCCATGACTGCAGCGCACTAGACCGCTCGGCTAATCACGCGCGGCGACTCAGTTGTCAACAAGACACTGTGCAAGCTGGTGTTGGTTCCACAATGATGTGGGCTGCGTTTACATGGAATGGGGTGCTATATCTAGATCTACTTGATTACTCTGCAATTCATATTTAAGTGCTTGACAGAGGTTTCATCGAACCACAATCATACTATCTCTCTACCATTCCACTAGCTAACACCTAAACACCTAAACCTTTCTGTTCGAGCTCTGATATCTCTTATTTTATTTTGATGATTATTCCTACCTATGTAGGTTGGGCTCAACAAAATATTTTGGCATTCGGAAGAGAAAGTTGGTGACTGAAATTTCTTAAATAGATCTCGCCGCGACGAAAAACGTCTTTGCTTTAATGACTTCCCTCCTAACTCGCGTATCATATCTGCCACACTCTCTCCCCTATTACGTGATAATACAAAACGAGCTGCCCGTTTTTGCACCCTGTCGATGTCCTCCGTCAATCCCAACTGGTAAGGATCCCACACCGCGCAGCAATATTCTAACAGAGGACGAACGAGTGTAGTGTAAGCTGTTTCTTTAGTGGACTTGTTGCATCTTCTAAGTGTCCTGCCAACGAAACGCAACCTTTGGCTCGCCTTCCCCACAATATTATCTATGTGGTCTTTCCAACTGAAGCTGTAATTTTAACACCCAGGTACTTAGTAGAATTGACAGCCTTGAGAATTGTACTATTTATCAAATAATCAAATTCCAACGGATTTCTTTTGGAACTCATGTGGATAACCTCACACTTTTCGTTATTTAGCGTCAACTGCCACCTGCCACACCATACAGCAATCTTTTCTAAATCGCTTTGCAAGTGATACTGGTCTTCGGATTACCTTACTAGACGGTCAATTACAGCATCATCTGCGAACAACCTAAGAGAACTGCTCAGCTTGTCACCCAGGTCATTTATATAGATCAGGAACAGCAGAGGTCCCAGGACGCCTCCCTGGGGAACACCTGATATCTCTTCAGTTTTACTCGATGATTTGCCGTCTATTACTACGAACTGTGACCCTCCAGACAGGAAATCACTAATCCAGTCGCACAACTGAGACGATTCCCCATAGGCCCGCAGCTTGATTAGAAGTCGCTTGTGAGGAACGGGCGCTCTGGATGTTCGGCTACTTGAAGACTATACTCAGCCATTCGTTGACATCATGTTCTCAATAAACGATGGAATTTTTATGAACGAAGATGTGCCATGTCACCAGGGACGATTGATCTTGATTGGCCTGAAGAACATCCTGGACAACTGGAGCGAATGGTTGGCCACCCAGATCGCCCGAAATGAATCATGTCGAACGTTCACGGGACATAACCGTGAGGTCAGTTCGTGAACAAACCCCTGCAGTGGCAATACTTTCCCACAGCTATGGACGTTTATGTAGCCACCATGGCTCAGTGTAACTGCAGTGGACTTCCAACAACTTGTTGAGTCCATGACACGTCGATTTGCTCCACTTCGACCTGCAAAATGAGGCCCGACACGATATTGGCAGGTGTCCCATCACTTTTGTTTCCTTAGTCTACATTGAGGCTACGGGTAGAGACTGCGCATGCGCCGGAGCGGCCCGACTCAGCACCACCTAGACTACAGGCCTGGGCGCACACTTGTGACGTCACATACTGATGGCCAGGTCTGTATCGGAACGCTCCTGTTAAGCACTCTGCAGCTATAGGTTTAGAGCTGAGACCACATAGGGATTCTCGTGCTTTCCTCTTCTACGTGGCCTTGTAATGAAAGTATGGAAATTTATATCATTGCGTAAAGTAACTGAACAAAACTACCCTATGTTGTTTAAAGATGTAAAATTATTTTGACGATTTGCCTTAAATACGCGTTTCTAGGCTTGAATACAGACTATAATTTTAAATTCTGTCTTTTACCTCAGGAGCTACGTTTTCTAGCATTAAAAAATCGGCAATATGCAACATCAAGCAGACGTGTTCGGTTTTAAATAAAGCAGCTGGAGCTGCTACAGAATTTAAGAATTTGTTTCCCCGGTTATTTTGGCAAAATTTCCTCGCCACTTCAAAATCTGCTGACTTCACACGAAACTCAGATCATTCGACGAAATGGAGCTCGTCCTGACATAATGTTTAATAAATCCAAAATGCGAAAAAATATTTTATTTCCCTGTTTCACTAGAACTTTAGAACCTTAAACATGAAAAGATTGTTTCTGCTATATGCTTGACTGAAATTCGTGTCACAGAGTGCTGTTAATTCAATCACAATGCACTTACCCCGAAATTCTGCTTTATATACTACCGTATCTGTCGAACACTGTATTCATTAAAACAATTTTCTAATTTGGTTTACTCAGATTGAAATTATTTCCGAATAGCTGCATCTGTAAAACTGAACAAAATCATTCTGTAGCTCTTCCAAATAAAAGTATTGGAAACTCAATAATCTGGTAGGAATGATAAGGAATACTAAACATTTTCGAGCCACACTAATTAATATAACAATTCTGTGTGACAATAGTTGCAAATATGAGAGACATTTCACAGGCAGCTTCGTATTAACCTCGCAGCAATGGTCCAGAACTAAGAAACAAATTATACTGGTACATGCTACGTAACTGCTTTTAAAAACAATTGGAAAATGTGGTTCAATGGAAACAAATAACACGCTATAGATTTTTTGTCATTTACTTAGCCTTTAATGATGCGTAGACACAAATTCCTGTCTGGAAATAGCTGCAATCTAGCGATTTCTCAACTTCACACATTTGGGAAATCGAAACATGTGCAGTTTGATGCCTTTTTGGAATTTATAATTTCCTGGCAAAAGGGAACGCAACACTTGTATCCCAAATTTCGAAGAACTATAGGCGAATACTGTATGAAATCTGTATCAGTTTCACGTGGCACACACTTTCAACTCAACATACACGTCAACAGGACTGCCGACTAAAGATAAGATGGGCAACACTTTGTGACGTCACGTGCCAATGTGGCCGCTGTGCGTAGGCCTTGTATCTAGGAGGCTTTGCCCGACTCCGGCGTGTCGCAACCGATGGCAGAGCCAGGCAGGCAGAAAGGCGGGGAGGGCGAGGTTAGTTTGGGCTAGGCGTGTGCGACACACCCCAACTAGGCAGCGCCGGCTCATGACTCTCACATGAGGTGGGAGAGCGCGCCTTCGGCTGAGCCGGCGGCCGCACATACGGCGGCCGTTAATATTCGACGAGGGCTGCGCCGACGGCGACGCCGCTGCCACCGCCGCCGACACCCGGGTAATGGGTTTCCGGCGCGATTCTTGCCGTGTGTGGGCCCGCGCGAGCGCAGGGGCGCGCGCCTTCAAACAAGACAATTAATTCTCTTAGGCCTTTGTGCCCGCGCCGGGCGCCGCTTTCATCAGCGCCTTGTCAGGGCACTCGCCCGATTTCCATTTTGCGTAAAGCGCTGCGCTGCTCGCTCTACCGGGGTGCCGTGGTCCAGAACCGCCGGCACGGGACGGACGGCAAAAAGGTAAGAGGGAGGTGGTGTGGTGTGAGCCTCGTGTAATCGCTTCACGAGTCAGCATCTATCAGTCTCTTACAGGGATGTATCCACGCCTGTTTAATTGAGGCGCAGATGAAAGGAAAAAAGAAACTAGCACTTTACTTGAGAGCGTATTTTTTGACACAGGTCGCGATCATTATTCAGACAGCTGTCCATTAAGCTGCTACTAAGTTCACATGAACAAAAGGCCATTCAGTACATCCAGAATACAGGGTTATTCAAACGGTTGGATATTTTTTCTTAATTGTTATTTCATCCCCCACTCCCCCCACACGGGCGGCGGGGGTCGGTTATCATGCAACCCGCTCTTCAGCCAACTGCCAATAACAAAATAAATTAGATGAAAAACAAGAAATAGCTAGTGCAGATATACACACTGGATTTAAAAGTTTTTAAAAGTGAAAAAATGCTAATGCAGTTAGTGCTCAGCTACGATCTACTCTCTTCTGCAAGAAGGAAGTCAGTACCAAGACTAAGTTATCTGTGCACCGTTCAATCTTTCGACCAACTTTGTTGTATGGGAGCGAAAGCTGGGTGGATTCAGGTTACCTTATCAACAAGGTTGAGGTTACGGATATGAAAGTAGCTAGGATGATTGCAGGTACTAGTAGATGGGAACAATGGCAGGAGGGTGTCCACAATGAGGATATCTAAGAAAAACTGGGAATGAACTCTATAGATGTAGCAGTCAGGGCGAACAGGCTTAGATGGTGGGGTCATGTTACACGCATGGGAGAAGCAAGGTTACCCAAGAGACTCATGGGTTCAGCAGTAGAGGGTAGGAGGAGCCGGGGCAGACCAAGGAGAGGGTACCTGGATTCGGTTAAGAATGATTTTGAAGTAATAGGCTTAGCATCAGGAGAGGCACCAATGTTAGCACGGAATAGGGGATCATGGAGGAATTTTATAAAGAGGACTATGCTCCAGACTGAACGCTGAAAGGCATAATCAGTCTTAAATGATGATGATGATGATGAGTGAAAAAATGGTTCAAATGGCTCTGAGCACTATGGGACTTAACATCTATGGTCATCAATCCCCTAGATTTTAGAACTACTTAAACCTAACTAACCTAAGGACAGTACACAACACCCAGTCATCACGAGGCAGAGAATATCCCTGACCCCACCGAGAATCGAACCCGGGAACTCGGGCATTTAAAAGTGAAAAATAGAATGGAGGTTTTGAGATAATGTTTCTTATAATCCGTCTTAATTGCAAAATTTTTATTCATATGACCGGTTTCGGTTCACCCAGAACCATCCACAGATCTGATATTTCGGTTACAGGAGGAACCCGTCCAAATCCAGCCACTTTCACATGTGAAGTAAGGTCTAGTTACAGAATTTCAGCCATGGCCTCTAGTAATTACGCTACTTTCAGCAATGTTGATCCCCTCAAGTAATCAGATCGCAGCACTGTTTGGACATGTGGTAGTTTCCATTGCATGGTTTTATCACGTGACCAGGTGTATGACCCGCTCAATGTCATCACGGGAATGGGAGTGTTGAGGCCTGATAAACGTCTTTCATTTTTAACAATTGGTGTATGAAAGTGGCCATATTTAGAAGCAATAAGACATGCTTTTAGTGCAACTTTATTGTGATGTACATTCAACTGACAACTTATTGCTAAAATCTTCGTACAAAAATTTTCCGTAAATGTGTTGGTCCTCCAGAAGTTTTTCATTGTTTTTGGGAGTGACAAGTGCTTTGAATAATAGTTGTATTATGCTCTTTTCAAGCATATAGAAATACGAGAAACATCCTGACACGAAAAAGACTATGAGAACCAATTAAGAGGTTCTCGATACGTTAAGGCTACTGTTATATTATTTGGACTGTAATCCGGATGCAACACGCTCTGCTGTTCTCCGTGCGTGTGGTTCAGCCATGCTAGGGACAAGCACTATTCGCTCAAAAACTGGCCAAATGTATTGAAAACAGTTGCAGATCAACCATTGATACAGTCAAGCAAAGGTTTTTTTCAACACTACATATAGTATTGGGAATTATGAAGTACTTTGTAATTTTACGAGGTTTTAAGAATTTATAAAAACTCGGCATTCACTTATCTCTGTCAGAATTTGCCGAGCCTGAGTCATGGAAAGTAGGTACACACTTTGAAATAGCGTTAAACGAGAAGGAGAAACCAGCGTGGCAGTCCTTAAAGAAATTTAAAAAGTTTTTCTGAGAAACTAAAACCTGAAAATTTCAAAGACTTTGTAGCACATCTGACAAGCTCGTATCAACACTGAAACGAGTGAACAAAAAGGCACTTTTCGCATAATATCTTCGTTTTCCGCGGTAAATTATGGTATCTGGGTAACGAAAAGTGTTAGCGGTTTCAGCAGCGTATTTCCGCGGTGCAGCAAAGAAACGAAGGAAAATGACTTGTTACTTACTTACTCACTCCATGGCTGCTCAGTCACAGACTTCCAGTCGTCTACGTCTCCAGCACGCTTGCGCCACCTCCTCACTCGCACTGCTCTCAGGTCGGCTTCCACATCGTCCAGTCACCTCACACGCGGTCGTCCTCTCCTTCTTCTACCACCAGGATGTCCCATCATCAGCTTCTTCGGAAGCTTTTCTTCTGTCATCCACTGGACATGTCCTAACCATCTTATCCTTCCCATTTTGACTGACGTTACCAAATCAGGTTCTTTGTACAGAGACCTTATATCTTCACTAGTCCTAACTGTCCATACCTCTCCTTCTTTTACAGGACCAAAAATCTTCCTCAGAACTTTCCAAGATATAGCTTCTTCTCCAGTGCCTCAGCCAGTACCCATGCCTCACTGCCATACATAAAAACTGCTTTGATCATCGCTTTGTAAAGTGTCAGCTTTAATTTCCTACTCAGGTTTATACTTTTGAGCCAAGATATACAAAACTGTCTACTCTTTCGAAGCTGTACTCTTCTAACTGGAGATTATCTACGTTTCTTCTAGCTCTCTCAGTTACCATGTACTTAGATTTTGTCTCACAAATTTCTAATGGTTCGTATGGCTCTGAGCACTATGCGACTAAACTGCTGAGGTCATCAGTCCCCTAGAACTTAGAACTACTTAAACCTAACTAACCTAAGGACATCACACACGTCAATGCCCGAGGCAGGATTCGAACATGCGACCGTAGCGGTCGCTCGGTTCCAGACTGTAGCGCCTAGAACCGCACTGCCACTCCGGCCGGCCACAATTGTCTAAAGCACCGTTCTTGGCAGCGGCTTTAAAATCTTTTGAAATCTGATGCAAGCGCTTCCGTACTTCTAGCACTTATTACCGCATTATCTGCATAGGCTAAAATTTAAAGACGTCTACTGTAAATACTTCCTTCAGGGTTTGCTGTTATTGACCATACTGCTTCCTCTAACACTAGGTTGAATAGTACTGGGGATAATGGGTCTCCCTGTCTTAGGCAAAATGGCTTGTTGCCTCGTCTAATAATTTCTGGTGGATGGTGAATATGGATGCTCCTACAACACAAAACCAGAGGCAACCCAAAAGAACCCTATTTCATAATCTTTGGCGCCTTTTTTACCGAAAGGCGTACAATAAATATCACAATCTGAAAAACAATACATACTGAATAAATTTAAGTGACACTTCTGGGACCACGGATCAAAATGCGTAGAGGAATCAGATTATATTCACCATATCATCTGATATTACCAAATTTGTACACCTCAATTACTGTCACTTCCACTAAGCAAACTGGCCACTTGCGACTGAAGCGTTAGAAAACTTATGACGCTACTGCACCTTTAGCTGAGTAGAACTCGTACCAAGCTATCATCGGGCCAGCCCCTGCTAAAGATACTCGTGCCAGTGAAGTGGTTGTCACATGTATCGGACCATGGAGGTACGATGAGTGGAGGTACAGACATAATATTTGGCAGAAAGCAGCCACTGCTTTCGGACGAGCTCTTGATTACACAGCGAATGAAGCTGCCCGATTCGTTGATATATCAACGGCCACTGTCCATTATGTTTACAAGTAATGGTGTACCAGGCACAGGCATACAACACATCGTAAGAACAAGGTCTGTAAAGAATGTCTCATTATGTCAACGACGATCGGTTTCACGGGTGACAGGACCTGCTGTCGTCTGTGAATGCAGGTCCATCACAACCAGTTTCCGAGAGGATATTGAGAAGGGTACTGTATGCAATAGATGCAATGGACGTTTACGGGCCGGCCGTGGTGGCCGAGCGGTTCTAGGCGCTAGAATCTGGAACCGCGCGACCGCTACGGTCGAAGGTTCGACTCCTGCCACGGGCAAGGATGTGTGTGATGTCCTTAGGTTAGCTAGGTTTAAGTAGTTCTAAGTTCTAGGGGATTGATGACCTCAGCAGTTTAGTCGCATAGTGCTCAGAGCCATTTAAAACATTTTTGACATTTGCGGACGTGTACCTCGCAACAGGCCGCTGTACGCACCCTACATATACCTGCTCATCTTTATTCTGACAACATCACAGTGTGTCACTGAAGGCGTTGCGGGTGGGTCCAGTGACTTGCCACTTTCTTCTCGTTCCAAGTGATCGAAGGCACCGAGGGCTCTGACTGACAAATCTGGCGTTTAGCACTTATAGTCGCTAGTGCGAGACGTGGCTATGAAATTACGCACTATTGCTCACAAACGTTTTATTTCAGAAACTTATATACACTCATGCTCATAAATTAAGGATAATTGCAGAACATGGTGCCACACAACGTCGCACTATACAAAACTGGAGCTAATAACATAGGCATATAGGGAACACACACGACACAGATCTGTAGGTCAAAGGTATTGATCATAAGTCGAGAAAACCGTCCCGAATCACATGTGCTACAAAAGGCCACAGTTTCCTGCGTACCGAGGCATCAGTATGGAATATGACCACTATGCTCACGTACACAGGCCGCACAACGGGTTGGTACACTCTGGATCAAGTGGTCGATCAGCTGCTGGGGTATAGCCTCCAATTCTTGCATCAGTGCCTGTCGGAGCTCCTGAAGTGTCCTAGGGGTTTGAAGACATGCAGCGATACGTCGACCGAGAGCATCCCAGACGTGCTCGATGTGGTTAGGTCTGGAAAACAGGTAGGCCCCTCCATTCGCCTGATATCTTCCGTTTCAGTGTACTCCTCCACGATGGCAGCTCGGTGGTGCTGTGCGTTATCATTCGTCACGAGGAAGGTGGGACCCACAGCACCCCTGAAAAGGCCGACATACTGGTGCAAAACGTCGTCCCGATACACCTGACCTGTAATAGTACCTCTGTCGAAGACATGCAGAGGTGTACGTGCACCAATCATAATCAAACCCCACACCATCAAACCACGACCTCCATACAGATCCCTTTCAAGGACATTAAGGGGTTGGTATCTGGTTCCTGGTTCACGCTGGCCGAGCGTTTCTAGGCGCTACAGTCTGGAACCGCGCGACCGCTACGGTCGCAGGTTCGAATCCTGCCTCGGGCATGGATGTGTGTGTTGTCCTTAGGTTAGTTACGTTTAAGTAGTTCTAAGTTCTAGGGGACTTATGACCTCTGCAGTTGAGTCCCATAGTTCTCAGAGCCATTTGAACCATTTTTGAACCTGGTTCACGCCAGATGAAAACCCGGCGAGAATCATTGTTCAGACTATACCTGGACTCGTCCGTGAACATAACCTGGGACCACTGTTCCAATGAGCATGTACTGTGTTCCTGACACCAGGCTTTCCGGCTCTTCTGTGGCCAGAGGTCAGTGGAATGCACCTTGCAGGTCTCCTGGCGAATAAACAATGTCTGGTAAGTGGTCTGTAGACTGTGTATGTCTGGAGGTAACTGTTCCAGTGGCTGCGGTAAGGTCCCGAGCAAGGCGGCCTGCAGTACTCCGTGACCGTCTTCGGGCACTGATGGTGAGATGTCGATCTTCTTGTGGTGTTGTACACTGTGGACGTCCCGTATTGTAGCGCCTGGTCACGTTTCCTGTCTGCAGGAATCATTGCCATAATCTTGAGTTCACACTTTGTGGCCTACGGAGGACCCGTGCTACGACCTGCTGAGTCTGACCAGCCACCAGTCGCCCTAGTATTCTATCCTCCATAACGTCATCAATATGTGTTCTTTAAGCCATTTTCAACACACAGTCACCATTAGCACGTCTGAAAACGTCTGGACACTTACTCGCTGCACCGTACTCTGACATGCACCAACACACCTCTGCGTATGTGGACTGCTGCCAGCCCCACCGTGCGACGGCCGTAGGTCAAATGCACCGCAAGGTCAAACCCCGAGGTGATTTAAACTTGCAAACCGCCCACCAGAGGGTTGTTTCACCATGTGTCAGCATTATCCTTAATTTATGAGCATGACTGTATTTAAGGTTGGTATTGTCATCCTCAATATACTCCCCACCTCCATCCCCCCAATGCTCAATTCGAATTTTCGATTAATGGAAATAGTGCTGGGTGCCTTCCTCTGTGAGCTTCTTTATGACGAGTGCAAATTTGGACTGCAAATTTGGACTGCAAATTTGTTCCTTTTGATGCAGATGTGGCCCTGCGGAATAGACAATAGTAAAATGGCACCAGGCCATGAGAATAAGATGGGTGGTTTAACAATGAGATTCTGCTCTTTGCTAGGAACCTCTTAACAGACAATGCGGTACGAAGCGGTCGGTTTTCTTGATGCAGAACCCCTGACTTACTCTTCGACAACTAGAGGCGTTTTTTTTCTTATTTTCTCACGGAGTTTAGCAAGTACCTCAAGGTAGTAAAGTCGATTAATAGTTTGACATTCAGGGATGCAGTGAAGATACACAACTCCATGAAAATAAAAAAAATGAAGTTATCATCTATTGTAAATATTGATTTGGTCATTCTAGCTTCTTCCGATTGGGCTATGGATTTGCTCTTATTTTCTCTACTATAAGCACAAAACCAAGATTTACCACAAGCTATCAATCTTTCGGAGAAATTAGGATGATTTTCAGTAGTATTAAAAGTGCCAGAAGAAACATTTTCACGAGCTTCTTTTTGCTGGATAAAGACAATTATCGGCATCAGTTCCACACTCATTTTGTCATGTTAAATTTGTCTTACCCATTATTTTTCAATTTCTACAGCTACATCAATCGATCGAATACTCAAATGATGGTCTTATCGAACCATAGTATTTACTTTTTAGATATTTGCATCCGTTTTCAATGTTAAAGTTCGTACCGGGCTCGAGTCACCTTCAGTGTCTTCTCTGTCATCTCGGAAACGTTGGAAGAACCAAACAACGCACGAACGTGTTAAGCAGTCTTGGCCAGCGACTTCCTTTAGCAAAAGATAGGTTTCAGTTGCAGTTTTTCATGTGAAACTTAACAGAAAATCGTTGTTATTTCGTTACCTTTACCATTTATCCGGCAAAACAAATTAACATCTCTAAAACAAATTAACATCTCTAAAACAAACTAAGGCCACTGCCACAGTTATTTGTCTACAGGCACCAGAGTTAGTACATTCGACTGAGAAGGCTTCAAGATTCGTAGCTATTCGCCATTCATCTTTGGCGCATGCGTTGGAGCATCGGTCTTATTATTTTGAAGCTGAAGTCGTATGTAGTT
This sequence comes from Schistocerca americana, assembly GCF_021461395.2. Taxonomy (NCBI): domain Eukaryota; kingdom Metazoa; phylum Arthropoda; class Insecta; order Orthoptera; family Acrididae; genus Schistocerca; species Schistocerca americana. The sequence goes on from NC_060124.1 coordinate 564,678,990, forward strand.
AATGGCGAACGGGGTTATGAGTTGTTTTTGGGCGCTTTTCATAGCAGGAGCTGGGCACACTCAATCAGCTTATAATGAACACTGATCGGTATGTTTATTTCCTGAGTGTCACTAACCCAGTGTTGCTGTTTCTTCTACATCTCGGTAACGGGTATGCTGTGGACACTCCGGTCCTGCAAGAAAGCGACAACTGTGTTCACAGAGTTGTACACCTACGTATCTGCTTTGACTAACACTCAAGCGCCCAGTTGCACTCGCCTGGTCCTCTGCATCATCCGATGTAAATACCACAGAACATCAGATCTCCGGGATCTGTACCTCGTTAAGCGCCTTCAGATGGTTGCGGACTACCTGAAGAAAGTCGTGGAGTTTCATCCCCGCCGAATTAAAGAAATTGTCAACGCAAGAGACACTGTTACACGAAAGTAGTGCGGTACCTCCAGTAGGTGAGTAATTTATTTTTTTACTCAGGATGTGATGATTATCATCTCATCTATAACAGTCATCAACAAAACTGATCTAATTTTTTTACTTTCGGCAGTCAGACACTGTAAATTAATCACAGCGTCTTGACCATAACGCAGACTTACATACTGATAATGCAGTCACATACCCCAAAGATTTTTAATGACAATGTCAACGGTTGCCGAAACCTAGGCTTACACTTAACATTAAAATTTTCAAAATGTATGCACCAGCGTAATTACCACAGATCTACGGCAATCGCACCTAGCATTTCTGATACAAGCGTTATGGATCTCACTGTGTTCTAAAAGCACTTAGTTTTAGTTGACTGAGAGAGTACGTACTCAGAATTATTCCGCTGTGGCCTTCATTTACTTACATAGTTGGTAGTATCTAATATTCTTTTCCCATAAATTCCAGTGACTGTAATTTAGCTCGTTAGTAGGAGGTACCCTTCCAGACACATTTTCCTTACGGTAGCATAGCTTCGCCCTTACTAACTCGAAACACGGTATCAGCTTGAAACTTTGGTCGTGTAAGCTCCGCCGGTGCGATCCGACACAGTGGATGCCTGGCGCAGCGCCGGCTGCCGACATCTCAGGGGCAGCGAGCCGCGAAATCAACCGACAGGACGCGACGCCGAGCTCAGGGAAACTCGTTAAATCGCGTTTGTCCGCTCCGCCCTGTTCTGGGAGCTCGCAGAATGACAGGCGTTGGGCGGGCGTGTCTCTGAGGCGCACTAACGGTCGCTTTCCCGTTCCTCTCCAGAGAATTCCAGCTGGCTGCGTCCTAACTAAAGACAATTTCACATTCATCATTCAAGCGTCGCCTTTCCTAGCGTGATATATAATACATGATGAGATCATAAGCTGAACTATGTATCAGTTACTCAGTGTCCTCTTCTTCGCTACAACCTGAAAATACTAACACTGAATCTTTTACTCAGCAGCTGAGAATGTACTACATTAAAAGTTGCTCGTACTTTACCAGGACTCAACCACAGAATCCTGTTCTTCCCGACTGAGCTATCCATTCATTATTGGCCATCACAGCCTAACCTTTCTTATTCTATAGCAACTTCACATAAGTTTCGCTTATAAGTGTTCACCGCGAAAATCAGTCGTCACACACTTAGGTTAGTTCTTCCCAAACCTTGACCAGCGATTTTACAACAGTGCTGTTTCAGATCACCTGGAAGCGGAAGCACATCCACGTGATCCTACAACCCCCAAAGGCAAAAATCGCGTGGCGTTAGATCGTGTGTAATCGTAGCGGTCATGAAAAACAAATAAACTCCTGGAAATGGAAAAAAGAACACATTGACACCAGTGTGTCAGACCCAACATACTTGCTCCGGACACTGCGAGAGGGCTGTACAAGCAATGATCACACGCACGGCACAGCGGACACACCAGGAACCGCGGTGTTGGCCGTCGAATGGCGCTAGCTGCGCAGCATTTGTGCACCGCCGCCGTCCGTGTCAGCCAGTTTGCCGTGGCATACGGAGCTCCATCGCAGTCTTTAACACTGGTAGCATGCCACGACAGCGTGGACGTGAACCGTATGTGCAGTTGACGGACTTTGAGCGAGGGCGTATAGTGGGCATGCGGGAGGCCGGGTGGACGTACTGCCGAATTGCTCAACACGTGGGGTGTGAGGTCTCCACAGTACATCGATGTTGTCGCCAGTGGTCGGCGGAAGGTGCACGTGCCCGTCGACCTGGGACCGGACCGCAGCGACGCACGGATGCACGCCAAGACCGTAGGATCCTACGAAGTGCCGTAGGGGACCGCACCGCCACTTCCCAGCAAATTAGGGACACTGTTGCTCCTGGGGTATCGGCGAGGACCATTCGCAACCGTCTCCACGAAGCTGGGCTACGGTCCCGCACACCGTTAGGCCGTCTTCCGCTCACGCCCCAACATCGTGCAGCCCGCCTCCAGTGGTGTCGCGACAGGCGTGAATGGAGGTACGAATGGAGACGTGTCGTCTTCAGCCCATGAGAGTCGCTTCTGCCTTGGTGCCAATGATGGTCGTATGCGTGTTTGGCGCCGTGCAGGTGAGCGCCACAATCAGGACTGCATACGACCGAGGCACACAGGGCCAACATCCGGCATCATGGTGTGGGGAGCGATCTCCTACACTGGCCGTACACCACTGGTGATCGTCGAGGGGACACTGAATAGTGCACGGTACATCCAAACCGTCATCGAACCCATCGTTCTACCATTCCTAGACCGGCAAGGGAACTTGCTGTTCCAACAGGACAATGCACGTCCGCATGTATTCCGTGCCACCCAACGTGCTCTAGAAGGTGTAAGTCAACTACCCTGGCCAGCAAGATCTCCGGATCTGTCCCCCATTGAGCATGTTTGGGACTGGATGAAGCGTCGTCTCACGCGGTCTGCACGTCCAGCACGAACGCTGGTCCAACTGAGGCACCAGGTGGAAATGGCATGGCAAGCCGTTCCACAGGACTACATCCAGCATCTCTACGATCGTCTCCATGGGAGAATAGCAGCCTGCATTGCTGCGAAAGGTGGATATACACTGTACTAGTGCCGACATTGTGCATGCTCTGTTGCCTGTGTCTATGTGCCTGTGGTTCTGTCAGTGTGATCATGTGATGTATCTGACCCCAGGAATGTGTCAATAAAGTTTCCCCTTCCTGGGACAATGAATTCACGGTGTTCTTATTTCAATTTCCAGGAGTGTACTTTCATCCGGTCCCTTGTCAGGTACAACGTCGTTTAACCAGTCGCATACTGAGTTATGCCATTGAGTCAGGGCGCCATCTTGCTGCAAAATAAAGTTCTGTTATTCAGCTTCTTCCATTTGGGGAAACAGCTATAGTTCTAGCTCATCAAGAAAGGAAAAAGGGAAAAGAAAGCCCCATAAACTTTGCGACATGATATGGCGCAAAAAACATTCAAGCTAATGGAGTCCCGTTACAGCTGTACCATCTCGTGGGGATTTGCTGACCCTCAAATGCGAACATTGTGTGTGTTCACATTCCCACGTAGGTGAAATGCTGATTCATCCTTGAAGACGACACGATCCAGACAAGTTTCGTCGTCATGCATCAACATTTCGTTTGCAAAGTTGGCACGTACTCTGGTAGTCTGTAGGCTTTAGAGATTGTAGCAACAGCAAACGATGAGGAAATAGTTGTAAGCGTTACTTTAAAAGTCTCCACACAAATTTCACTGGAATTGTTCGTTCAAAATTGGCCCTCCGGACTGATGTGTTGGGGCTACCGGTGAAAGACTCTGTGGCATTCACCACGTACTTCATTCGCTCTTCGTTATTTCGTAGTCTTCCCTGTGGTCCAGATACACAAGAGAAACTGTCTGAGTTGTTATTTCATTTGACGTGTTATTTATAATTGTAATGGAGTAAAAGCTACAAAGCCTTAATAGCTGTACATTCATTTTGAAGCACCCTCTATATTGCGGAGCTGTTTACGGCATCAGTCTTTTACTCTGCAGCTGGGTGTTCTCCGATTTGAAAATCCCTGGCAGATTAGAATTTTGTGCGAAACCGGAACGCGAGTATAGTTTTGGGATGTTGCTAACACTCACTTTATTTGGACAGAACGCTAGTTACAAGTTCGGTGCAGGTTGAGAGATTGGCAGACGACACAAATATCTGCAGCGACGCTCAGAATGAACACTGTGACATACCGAAAGTCCGTGGATAAAGGCAAACTCTTGCATTCCTGTGGGACATCCAGCAACAGCCCAACACAATGCATAGTCCACGTTCACGGTATCTGACGTCAACGAGAGGGTAGCCAGCGTGTATGTTGTGAGCATGTAGACTGAATACGACCCAGGCTAGCTGTCAATGTGCACACAGCTTTACTCGCTCCGTAAAACTGGATCACACGTTTCTTTGGCCTGGTACGGTGTATACTCTCCTGCTCCACGTATAGGGTGACAATTATTGAACTATGTGAAGTGAAATTGTCATAAACTTTGCCTTAGGACGTTTAAACTACACGGCTAGCAGTGGGCATTATGGGAATTAGTTTGGATTGGTTTAGCGGTGATATCCACTGTCAGTAAACAAAACTGGCGAATTTGGGGGACTGAAAATCCGCATTTCGCGATTGAGACGTTACTTTATCCTAGCGGGTCACTGTGTGGTGTGCAATGTCCAGACACGGAACAAATTCCTTGATGACACGCTGACTATTGAACGATACGTGAAGGTTTTGGAAGATGGTTTCATCCCCATTATCCAAAGTGACCCTTATTTTGACAAGATGTGGTTCATGCTAGACGGAGCTCGACCCCATCGAAGCAGGAGAGTGTCCGACGTCCTAGAGGAGCACTTTCGGGACCGCTTACTGGCTCTGCGTATCCAGGGGTCATTGGCATGGACCTCGATTGGCCGCCATATTCTGCGGATCTGAACACAAGTGACTCCTTTTTTGGGGCTATAGTAAAGGAAATTGGAAACTTGTGGTAAGTCTTATGGGACCAAACCGCTGAGGCCATCGGTCCCTAAGCTTAAACACCAGTTAATCTAACTTAAACTAACTTATGCTAAGGACAACACACACACCCATGCCCGAGTGAGGACTCGAACTTCGGACGAGGGTAGCCGCGCGAACAGTGACAACGTGCCCATGGACTCCGTACAGCAACAGCGCCAAAACAGTTGATAAGCTGAAAACAGCCATTCAGGTGGTCATCGAGATCATCGATATTCTGACACTCCAGCGGGTCATGCAGAATTTCGCTATTCGTCTGCGCCACATCAAGGCCAATGACGGCAGGCATATCGAACATGTCATAACCTAAATCCGAATATCTGTAGTAACGTTGACGTGTTGAATAAAGTGTGTGCACGCCGTAGTTTGTAATTTACGTTTTTTTTTCATTTACATAGTTCAGAAACTGTCACCCTGTACGTTGCGTCGCCGCGTATAACAGCAAGTATTCTGGGTGTAATGGATGTAAATGCAGTTATATTTTTATGTATTACCTTAACATGTACACACATCGGTCTGTTGATTGTTTTTTCTGTGTCTAACAGTCTTTTCACAAACAGGTCACATAATTTACTTCCTGATGTTTTGTCGAAGGTTAACAAGACTACACCTGTTTGCATAGACTAAGCATTTTGGAATTCACACGTCCAAACTTTCAACACCTGACCAGCCGTCCAGGAGAAATTAGTCTTTAATTGCTTGCTCTTGCCACATGTACTTGGATTTGCTAACCAACGTAAAGACATGACCATAGGTATTCGTCTGCAAATAACGTCAATACTGATGTAATGTTGTTAAATATAGTGTACTCAGTCACCAATAGAAATCTCTCCACTTAACCCTATACACCCCAAACAGTTCCACTAACCGAGTCGCTGGCTACTGCACTCACTGGGAACCTTACCGTGGGCGGGGAATGCTCTTACCGGCTGATCTGTCCAAACACCAGTCACGACCACCCTCACAGCCACATTTCCGACGGTACCTCTTCTTCTGCTTTCCAAATTTCACTCAAGTTCCCCGGAATATCTTGCAGGACGGGCACTAGCAGGTTATCATGGAGAAATACTCAATAACGGTAAATTGGATTGTTTTCAGAGTATTCTACAGCGGAGTGTGCACCGTTGCCTAAGTTCCTGGCTGATGAATACTCTGCGCTGGCCTGGGACTCGAACGCAGAACCTTAAACTCCGGAGCCGGCACTCTTGCCTAAGGAGGCCTGATGTTATTTGAAAACAACAAAGAATACCGATAATTGGTGTTAGCCACGCAGGCCAAACGTAAGCGTGTATCGATAGTGAGCTATTTAAGAAGGAACAGCCATCTGAAACAAGTTTCAGAAATGTGACGTACCATTCAATGCACTGGTCTTTATTGTTACACACGTATACGACGGAAAAAAGTGACTGAAAGAGATATTCTGTGCTTTCCAGTGTTGTGAATTGTAATATAATGACAAAAAAAGCTGTATCACACATAATGTTCTTTCTCAGTCAACATAAAATATTTAAATAAAGTTTTTTCTAGCAGCATTAGTGATATATATTTATTTTACATACTTTTTCAGTTAGTTATGACATGAAGCTGAAATTTCGATGGCTGCTGCTTCGCTCTTCGTCTCTTTGCACGAGAACCACGTGGGCATGGGTAATATTCTGGTACCATCTCTACGCAGTTCGGCCCAATGAAGCAGACTGTGAAACCCTTCCCCAAAGATGGACAAAGTTTCAAGTACCTCTGTGTTTCCTCAGTTATCAAGAGCGTAATTGACAAATGGTGTGTATTGTTGCATCTGACACTTCTTAAATTTCGTTCAGTTCTAACTTTGTGTCAAGGATGACTCTCAGAGGGACACGTGGATACGATTCAGAAAGGTTGTTACTAAGTTCTTAGTTAAGTAAGAGGGCCCGCATTAAATAACTGTTGTTCATAACCTAATGCAAAAGTTTAAAAAGTTTTTCCTAGAAATGTCGGTGACGTCAGTGAAAAACCAAATTAGTGCTTTCATGAAAACGTGAAAGTGGTGGAAAGACGGTAGCACGGGTGCTAGAGAACGAATATAGTGGCTCAGAATTGCTCGTTACTGCGACGACGCGTACAAAAGACAATTTATCGTAGTAAAAGCCTCAATAAAATTATTGTTTGTAACGAAAAGTTAAATTACTTCTCATTCCCCTGACATGTGTTTTATCATATTTCTAGTCGGCTCTTTTTATGTTACATGAATAATTTGTACGATCGAGCGTAATGATGTGGTATGGTGCCGGCCGGTGTGGCCGTGCGGTTAAAGGCGCTTCAGTCTGGAACCGCGTGACCGCTACGGTCGCAGGTTCGAATCCTGCCCCGGGCATGGATGTGTGTGATGTCCTTAGGTTAGTTAGGTTTAATTATTTCTAAGTTCTAGGCGACTGATTACCTCAGAAGTTAAGTTCCATAGTGCTCAGAGCCATTTTTTTTTTTGATGTGGTGTGAGTCATTGTACATTGATAATTACATATGACTATATACTGACCATATATATATATATATATATATATATATATATATATATATATATATATTTAACATACTGTTGTTAGTTGGCAAATTCTGCCTACCATCTTGTACATATTATATAAACAGAAATTCTTTTACGGTATAGAAGGAGTTGCCAAGGAGAATCTTTTAGTGTGGTTTCAATTTTAACTTTACTGCCTGGCAGACATATCGCTTCACAAACTCAGGTTAAAGCATTATGCAACCCTTTTCTGTGCTGTGGACAAACTCGATGTGGAATAATGATTGTAATTTTTTTGTGGTACTGTAATTATGTACATCATTGTAAATTTTAAATTGTAGTGAATTATTCACGGCAAACGTCAGAGAGCATAAATATACGGTGAAGTAATAGTGAAAGTACATAAGCAGGTGATCGTGGGTCAGCACATATCTTATCTTTACAGCACGTTTGTGAGCAATGAGAACTTTCTTTTTCGTAGATGAATTACCCAAGAACATTAGTTCATACGACAACGAAATCACTTTGTGACAAACACACGATAGAAAAATAGGTATGATATGGATTCATCTGCCGCACCACCGCCTGTTACATAATTTGTAAGCAAAACATAGACGAAAGGATTGTTGTGATTTGCTTCTTATAGTACTATTTGTTCAAACATTATGCTTTTAAAAACATAAATATTGTGAGATCATTATGTGTTTTCTCCGCTCTTTTAACTTTTTTCTTAAACGTGAAGTTTAAAACTTCTTCTTTCCTGTAGCTGTCATCTGTTGTCAACGCAGACTCATCGACGTTTGACTGGATAGAAGCCTTCGTTCCGCTTAGAGAGTTAGCATATGAAAGAACTGCTTCGAGTTCTCTGCAAGATCTTTCATGGATTGCTCTTCTTATAGATGCACCAGTTTCTGTAAGTTTCGCTGTCAACATTTGCTCAATCTTTTTTGAAACGGGAGTCATCTCTATTTTCTCGGAAGTTTCCGAATTTCATTATTAAATCACGGAGGGTCCTTTCGATCCTTAATGCGCTTACTTGGCACATACGTATCAAGAACTTACAATCAGTTTAAACATTGCCCGTAATCCCTCTACGTCCGTCGTACTCTTTCTCACGTCCTCGAACAGTAACTCACCACCATTCTGAACATATCTGTTATTCAGTTGCTTCGTCATACGAGGACAGAGGAAGAAATCACTGGCCGCCAAGTCAGCAGAATAACGGAATATGGGATGGAGGGGAGGTGATGCACGATTTGACAGCCCAAAGAAAGTGCATATGCGACTGTTTTTATACGTCTGCCCTTCAGAATGATGGTCTGCGCGACTTCGGCCGTTCGCGTACGCATTAAAATAACACCTGCAGGCGTCGTTTCGATGTTATTTTATCATATTGCACGCAGTCTCGGCGAGTCAGTTCGCCATCTTTAGGCCTTAACTGACGTCCATTAGTGGCCAACATCTATGAGCTGGCTTCCGTAAGTACCGTAACAGTGACGCTGTGCCTGGAATCATCAGACAGATTATCGCTGTTACATGTCTGTAGCCATCAGCCACAACATCGCTATTGTAGTATTCTATAGAGGCCAGTTCATAGATATGGCCTCTGACGGGACTTTGTACACGATCGTAGTTCACACTTCAACGTCAGTTAAGGCCTGAAGACGACGTACTGAGTCACCGAAACTAATTGCAATGTATTGACATAAAAACGACGGCCGCAGATGTTTCATTTAATTACGCACATGTGATTGTGTCCTACTTCATTTTTACGTGGTGATTAGGTTACGGCTGTCCGCACTGCTGCAGCCTTGAACTATGCATTGCTGAGGAAGTCATTATTTAAGAAAAATAATACCTTTGTTGAAGAATATTAATAATGATTCTATTACGTGTTCCTCGTATATACTGTTCATGTGTATTGGGCATTTGTACTACATATTTGGTTTGTATTCGAACAGTTACCGCTACATCGGTTTAAAACAAAAAAAAAAAAGCACACCCACTCACACACACACACACACACACACACACACACACACACAAACACACATATCCTACAACAACTCGAAAAATGTGAAAGTACTTCTTAAATCCGCATTCATTTAAAAGATAAAAAATACAATTAATTGTTAATTGAGCTACACAATCTACGTTTTAACAATGTTGTTTCCACTTCCACATCAGAAAACACTCTTCATAAATTACAGACCAAACAGAATATTTGAACTGCGCATTTGGCAAATAATTCCCTCGTACATTTGTCAATTATAAAAGTAACTCTGGAAAATTCTGTCGCTTCATAATTAATACGCAGCAATTAATTAATTCAGTGCTGATGTAACTCCTGCTACCGACCAAAATGATGTTTATGGACATAACTGGAGTGCCTTGCATTACGGCGCGAGAGAGGAAAAAACGGAACTTACCTTAAAGTGTTTTCGAAATGCCCTGAAGACATAATCAACACGGGAAAGATATCGTTGGAATTCGGGTCATACGCACTGAATGTTTTCAGTAAATACAACCTTGGCTCATATGTACAAGGTCTTTGATAGGAGAGAACGGTCAGAAAAGGCTGAGGGCTTTGTATACTCCAAGACTGTCACATGTATGTGCTTGTTATTTCTTGACCACGGGAAATCTGGTTCGGTTGTAAGCACTTTAACATCCGCACTAGAAAATACAGCACAACTATAAACACGCTTTAAACACGAATATTTTACGTTAGGCTTGTCTGATCATTATGGATATCTACTGAGAATACATGTGACGGTAACCAACCACAATTTTTGTCCATCGTCAAAAATAAAAAGACGCTTTTTAGTATAGAGTTCAATGTTATGTGGACGTTTGTCGATAAATAGGTGAGCAGGAATGTAAATGTACATACATTTTAATAGCCATAGGCTCTTTTACTCGTCGTGTTTACACTACATATACATTCAGCGCACTGAACTGAACAAAGGTGGCGTAGCAACACCTAACGTGCGCAAGGAATATGTAAAAATAATAAAGTGGCCAACAGCGGCAATATATTTTTAACTAAAATTATTATGTTATGTAGATATTGTGTGTGTGTGTGTGTGTGTGTGTGTGTGTGTGTGTGTGTGTGTGAGTGAGTGTGTGTGTGTGTGTGTGTTGTCTTTCAATGTGTATATTTAATAGTTTAGAGGATAGTTATAAGCAGAGATAACGTTGTTGTAAATGGATTGTCGTTACTTCATTTGGTGTTTGAACGTTTTTAGTTTTCAAAGTAGTCCTGTTTCTTGAGTATAGAATGCGTATGTAGAATGCCGATGCCTGCTTTATTGACATTGTATGCTGTTCTGTGCATAATGCTGATATACATACTGGAAATATATAGTAAAATATAATATAGAAATAATATTATATAGTAAAATAAGGTGTTAACGTATTGTAATACGTAGTTTCAAGTTACCTTTAGTTTCGGGAGAAATGCTCTTCATATCATCTTAACATGTTGAATAGAACAGACACACACAGGTACAACAACGTATCTTTACAGAAATAATGGCTTCAGTATGGGTTCAGACTGTATTTGTAGTATTACGGGCATTAGGAGAAGCTTCGAGCTGTGAGGATAACAGGTGGTGGACGCTACATATTATGTAGTAAGCGACAAGTTGAGGACTTTGGTTGCAGATATGTGTTTCCGAATAGCTGAAACGGTTATGGTGACAGGTCGTGTAAACCGAGAAATCTGGGTTCGAGTCCTGGTTCTGCACAAATTTTCACTTGTCACCACGGAATTTAATTCATTGCTAAGTTGTGGCTGAGATATGTATTCTCCTTAAATCGTGAGGGGTGTGTGTGTGTGTGTGTGTGTGTGTGTGTGTGTGTGTGTGTGTACGTCTTTCCAAGAGAAAGATACCGCGCTTACTATAATATTTGTGCTTTGACCGTAATGGTAACAAGCAATCACAATAATTAATGGTGGACGCCACATGTGTACTGTGTGACAAGTTGTGAATTCTGCTAAGGAGAGAAGTGTATCTGGATAGCTCAGCTGGTTAAAACGACCGGTCAAGTAAACCAGGTGATCTGTGTTCAAGTCCTGGTTTGGCATTATGCTTTACTTGCCGCCATTGAATTTAATTCATTGCGGAATTGCGGCCGAGATCCATTTCATATTTCCTTTCGATTACACACACACACTCATATATATATATATATATATATATATATATATATATATATATATATATATATATATATATATATGTTTTTCACGCCAGTTTTGTTGTGGGCATACTACTTTTCGTCAGGATACAGAGTATCACTTTTTTTTATTCGCACTTCTTCCGCATATATTGACTATCTCTTCAAAGTATCGTTTCATGGCTTTCCACTGAACTTCCTGAAGGTAGTCTGGATATAATTTGTGATTTAGGTGGCGCCATCGGAGCAAAAATCTGGCGACTTAGTGCTTCATACCAGTTTGAGTGTCAACGAGATACATAGTTATGCTTCTTGTTATAAACGACTTGCTTAAAGTACAAATTTATGACTCAGATCGACAGCGTAGTCGCAAAAGACGTCTATTGCGCTCAGAAACGATTTTGTTGATGGTGAAATACCAAAGTTAAGACATCTTACGAATCTTATGACAGGCCAATGGCGTAACTTGAAACAGGTTTACCATAATTTTTCTGTACATATTAACTAAGCTAGAAAAATCTTATTTACCACCAGGATACATAATATGGTTGGCAATTAAAAGTTAGCCGATTTCCCAGTACATTAGTTATGAACAAAGCACATCACAATAAAATCACTTTCTATTGTGTCTTTATCCTTGTCGATGATCTGCTATCAGCACCGTGACTAAGTGTTCCCAAATGACGAAGATATTGTTGCCGCCACAAACGAAATTCTCTTTCCACAGTATCTAAAAAAAAGTACACTGCCTGACGACTGATTTAAATGAATCAGTCTAAAACGCTCTTTTTTTACCATAGTTTTCTTTTTTAATTTTTGTTCTCAGATTCGTAGGTATCATGTGACATAACCCCGTTTTGTCATGGAAATAGAATGTCTATGATTTGCAGGATAATTGTAAATATAATTATGAACTTAGAAAAGAAAGGTTTCATGTGATCTCAGAAATGTGAGCAAGAACTCGACTGGAGACAAAACTAATTTGCCATGATGAGGCCTTGGATTTGAAATTTAATACTGAGTTCAATGCATTAACCACACACAAAATGTTCATCACAGTAAAATCTGAGCGCTTTGAAACTGACGCATTATGAAACACCAAGTTTCTATCTTCAGGCACACACCATCACAATACTCAGAACACATCATCGAATAAAAGTGTTATTCGAAGTACTTCTACACCAACAGCAAACGTTACGTTAATATGAAGGGGTTGGTGGGAGGAAGCGCTAATCCACAAGAGGGAGTTTTGAGTTATGACGCGCTGTATGTGTGGTTAAATGGCTACTTTCAAATTAATTTGTGTTATTATGGTACTGCTTTCGAGATGTAAATTTAAAATTACTAGTTACCAGCTTACCGTGAACTGGAAAGCACAACAGGTACTGTGACTAGACTAATCCATGCTAAACTGAGGGATAGTCCTTTATTTTACTAACCTCTTCAAATACCACGACACAAATGCATCACTAACAAGTAATATGGTGACTCATTGTTTTGTCACGTACGTAGTAAACAAAAGGACTATAGTAATATTATTATAAATGTAAAGCAGAAAAGTAACATACAAATGAGACAGTGCATAAAGCCGACATGGGCTTGCGGTGGCACTAAAGATAGTGAATTACACATAACCAATCGAATAAGGCAAATAGCATAACTTAGTCTTATGAGTAGAAAATGTAGATGTAACTGTGGCTGTGGAAGACATTTCACTCGATGAAACAAAATATTGTAATTTACCATGATGGTTACAATCTGAAAGAATCAATAGAATTGAATACATGTTCTTATCATAAACGCTGCTTTTTAACTTCAATTTCGTTTTAGTTCTATTAATTATATACTCTTATTTCAATTTGTTGCCAATTAAGTCAGTTATTGTAGAATTATACTGCATAAACTGCAATTTTCAGTTCTACGTCATAACAGCAATGAATAGAAATTCTATTAAATAGAAAATTTTTCATCTATTATACCACTTGCTTTCGGCACTGAAGTGGAAAAATATGCAGAAAGCGATGAATGTACGTTACCTGTAATAAAATCGTGGTACATCACAAAATCAGTACGTGACCATCGTTAATAATTGCTTAGCTGTCTTTCACATATTTACCGCGGTCATTTCTCCAAGTTCAGTTATTGTATAATAATAAATATTTATTATTATTATAATTATTGGAACGCTACCACACTTTTAAATCGTCATAGAAAGACTAGATGAAAACCCAAATATAGAAGAAACCTTTACAGCTACATTACAATGGGGTACTGCGGGGCCCAATATTTCTGCTAGCAAAAACTAAGTCACTTCTAGGAACTTTGGGGCTGCTACTCTCCAAAGATAAGGTATAATCTCAAATAACAAAGTGCTGCCACTGATCTGAAGAAAAATGAGTGAACCCTACAGTATCTCACCATCGAATTCCATGGTTAGATGTTATCATTCATGCAACTCGTAAAACCATCAGTTTCACATTGATAGTTCTGTTTCGTTTAATTTAATGTTTCACCATTTTCCCATTCCGACCACCAGAAAAAAAGGTGTTAGCTGACTACATATTTTTCCGAGGCAGTATGTACGACTGTCTGACATAGCTCTGTTAGTGCACAATACATACATACTACCGCTATACCACCCTGACGCTTAGGGTTACTGATACAGCAGACTGTTCAGAATATTTTAGCATTGATAGTTGTGAAGGAAGTAGGGGGTGAGCATTACGAGAAAAGAACCGCTCTTACGCTGCCAATTCCACGAGCAGCAACTCAGAAAATGGCTCTGAGCACTATGGGACTTATCATCTGTGGTCATCAGTCCCCTAGAACGTAGAATTACTTAAACCTATCTAACCTAAGGACATCACACACATCCATGCCCGAGGCAGGATTCGAACCTCCGACCGTAGCGGTCGCGCGGTTCCAGACTGAAGCGCCTAGAATCGTTCGACCTCACCGGCCGGCGCGCAGCAACTCCCCGTGGTTGTCTGACCTTCACTCTCATAACTGCTACATTTCCAGCTTTCCATAGTCCTGCAGGCGGCTTGTTATCCTGTGGGAGCATTTAATGCTAACTATTTTGCTGGTCTTCATTTCTTCAGTTGCAGGGCCAATCTTTGATCTACTATTACTTGTTCTGTCATACTGAACAATGTCAGAATCAAATTAACCAAAATATTATTGAGTGCAAATGTTCGACTGCGCCGTGTCGTCCACTTCGTGGCCGTGTAAGGTCAACCAAGAGCAATGGTTTTCCCGTTAAATACCGACGTCACCAACAACCGTTCTTGATTGTGCCTACCACCATACTGTCGTTGTTGACAAGGCGTCTATGTTTGCAAAGTGAAACAACGACAGCATTACTTTCCACAATGAAACGCCGTAATAAGTGGTTCAATTTAGACAGCTTAACTTACAGAACACTCTCCATAAATTACAATTGATATACGAAATCCACAAGCTAGCAAAACGTACACGCCTACGGTCATAGGATACCACATTTTCACTGCTTTTTCAACCCAGTAGGAATGATACAAAGAAAAATTAAAGGTTATTTTGCCAAAAATAATAAAAATACACAGTCTATTGTCGATATACTGAGAAATGAAATTGTTATAAGAGTCGCCTCTGGAGAATGGCAGGATGATGCTGTTCAAAAAATGTCTGTGTGTGAAGCGATAATATCTTCGAAAAATGGCATTGGTGAATGTGTCGCTTCAAGACTTTCTGATTGGGAAGAAAGCAGTTTCAGACGAGTTTCTCCATTGTCATCACAGAACAATGGAGAGTTCGGCTTTCCTGAATGCTTGACGTGTATGATTTAAGTACATGGATAGCAAAACCACATTTTCATAGGTTTTGACTATTAACGTGAAGGCTGCTATCACTAACTGAGACCGACTGAAGAACGTCTCAGTTTTTTTTTTATTTTTTTATTTTTATTTTGAGCTTTTCCTCATTACAGAGGCTTAACTCCAACATAATAATTTACTCGGAAATTGCTATACAAACAATAAACATTCTTAAACTATATTTTCAAAATATTCCTCCAGGTGTTTCGATCTCGTGTGTCCTCTACGTCAGCGCCGATTCTCCTCATTGGGTGCTGTACATTTGCGAGCCAGATGGTCACAGGTCGTCTTCTTCTTCTCCCCACCGGTTCCCACTCCAGTATCAATTTTGGTATTCTGGTTTTCTCCATTCGTCGTACATGCCCGTACCACTGTAATTTCTTCCTATCCATTACATCATATATTCTGTCTTTTATTTCCCCTCTCCTTATAATTTTGGTGTTCCTTCTCTTTGCTGGAGATTCTTGCTGACCTTCTCCAGAAGTCCATCTCTAGAGCTTGTAATTTTTTAATGTGCTTCAGTTTAATTGTCCAGGTCTCCGTTGCATACGGAACCACACTCTGTAATATGGATTTGTATATCAGTTTTTTTAGTTCTACTCAATACATTCCTGCTCCATAAGACTGAGATAAGCATCCCAATGACCTTCCGCCTACTACTAATTCTTTTATTGATTTCTGACTCTGATTTTCCCTCGATTTCTAAAATGGATCCCAAAGAATGGAAAGTGTTTATCTTTTGGTTTTCTCTCCTTCAATGTATAGCTCATCTGCATCATTAGCCAAGTATTCTTTTTTTGTTAATTAATCTTCAAACCCCAAGTTTTGAATTCTACTGCTAGTTGATTGCACATATAGTTAGCATTATCCCCATCTTGTGCTACGACTACTTGATCATCAGCAAACAATAAATGATGTAGATACATGTTATCTTTCTTCATCTGTTGTATTATTTTAATCAAGGCAAGATTTATATTTGCCATATGTAGTGCTCTCCAAAGTAATTTTCTTGGAACAGTATAATACGCTTTTTCTAGATCTATGAAAATTAATCGTTTATTTTGTAAATTTTCGCTATGTTTCTCCAAAATCTGTCGTAATTTGAAAATATGGTCTACACATGTTCTCCCATCCGTGAAACCGAAACCACTTTGTTCGTCTTGGGTTCTGAATTTTTTTCTTCCAGTTTGCTTTCAATTACTTTCTTAAAAATTCTCATTTATGTGTTTATAACACAAATTCTGCGATAGTTTGAACAAATTTTGCCATCCCCTTTCTTAAATATGGTATTAATGTAACCTAGCTTCATCTCGTTGGTTACTGAATCTCCATGTATAATTTTGTTGAAGAGCTGTGTTATCAGTTTCATAATTTTGTCACCGTCGTATTTCACACACTCCAGAGTGATATTGCCTGGTCCCGGTGATTTACCATTTCTTCCTGCTCTCAACGCCTGAGACACTTCACTTTCTAAAATCTGGATCTCATGATCTTCATGTCCATTTTCTTCCACTGTCACTGTTCCTTCTTGTAGATATTCTCCTCCGTCCTCATTTAATAGTTGTTGGAAATACTCTTCCCATTCCTTTTGTATTATCACTTGGAGGTTGTTTTTGCTTTTAGTATCCTGTTTAGTTTTAACGTGTAAAAAGAAATGGCTCACACTGCGTTAAAATTGTCTCAAAACTTAGATAATGTGTTTTGCATCAC